>NW_017670522.1:299891-315159 GCF_001879085.1 Nicotiana attenuata
GTTAGGACTGCATTTAAAGGGAACTAATTACAGGCTCACAGTCACCTCCACAAATATAGCAAGTAAATGCACGTCTTCAAACATCAATCAGGTATTTTAAGAGAAAATCCTAGAACATGATATCTAGGTGAGCAGGGGTTATACAGTATTGAACTAGGGCAAAGGTGTCGAAATCCTATTTAGCTTGCCTACTAATTTAGACCTGTTAAATCTGATCAGTTTTAAATAACAAAGCACAGTTTCAGAGTTGCAGAATTTAAACCGCCCTATAGGCTTGCATAAACGCAGAACAGTGATGTCCTAAGAGCATGATATCTACATTGATGCAGTAAAACAGTGAACAACTTTTAAACGGACACTTGAGATCCTATAGACATGCTTTCTAGCGGTAGTAAATTAAGGCAGTGCTTGAAAACTCATTTAAAGAAACGGACAGTTGACTAAACCAATTCAGAATGAACTAACATGAATTAAACTGATTTGTTTAACTAAACTGATTTTATGGTCTATAGGCAGGATTTCTACTGGAATTGATTTTGATTACTATAGGCACAGTATCTAATTGTTAAGAACTGATTTTCGAACTTATAGGCATGATTTCTAGTGAGACGAATGTAAGCTGTAACAGAAACTGAACACCATCACTTTACACTCTATAGGCATGATATCTAATTATAAAGAGCTGACGTAGATCCTATTAATTACAATTATGCAAACTAAACACACAAAAATATATTCTTAAAACTTAAGAGTTGGAACGAGTTTACCGAATTGCCGAACAACTTCTTGAAAATTGAAACGTTGAAGACTTGAAGACTTGAGTACTTCAATTCACCAACTTCACAATTTTTCACGAAATTGCAATAATAAAATAAGCAATTATAGAAGAGAAATTAGATATAGATTGAGACAGATTGATGAATTGGTGAGTAAAAATGAAAGAATGAGGGGGTATTTATAGTTGAGAATTGGGAAAAAGTGTAATTATATAAAGTTTGGGGTTAAAATAAAGTTTGGGGGCCAAATGACTATTTTTTAAAGTTGCAAACGGTTGAAAATTAAAGGCCAACGGCTAGATTTTAAAAATCTGACCGTTGGTATTTTTTTTTAAAAAGAGTCGTTGGAGCCGGTTAGGCCCGTTAGGCCCGATTGAACAGGCCCAGGCCCGCCTGCCGGTCCCGGGCTTAGCGGTCCCGGACTCGTGGGCTTGATGTAAGGAACCGGCCCGCCCCAGGCTTTCTACACCACCATGGACCGGCCCACCAGGACCGGCCCGCCGGGACCGTTTAGCCCGTTAAGACCGCGGGCCCGGTCCGGTCCCGGTCCCATCCCAGTCCACCATACAGCCTTACTTGAAATGACCACGATAAGAAAGCCGAAGCTGTACAAACAGTAGTTCCAATATAGTACTTGTTTGTAGTGCAATAGTCCTACACAATCAAAAGAAATATGACCTCAAGGTATTATTTATTGTTAATTATTAGCACATTCGAAAGGTCTATACTCTATTTGCTTTCCATTAGCCATATCTTTTATTTTTTGGGAGCATGATTAGTATACACTATAACATGTCCTACATATAGGTAGTATAATATAATCTCTAGGAAAATGTAAGCCATCTTCCTTGACCACCATCTGTTGACCAATTTCAGTTGAACTATCAAGAAACTCTCTGAATTGGTGTAATATATATAAACCTATAGAACAAATGGCAACTGTCTTTTTATTTTTTATTTTTTTATAATAGTAGTGTTCCGGTCCGTTTATCTGTACCTCATCTATTTTAATAAGTGCTTCGATTTCATGTAAACATAGGTGGAGCTAGAGGCGGACCTGTGTTTGCAGAAGAGGGGACACCAAACCCCGTAAACTTCGGCAAAAAATATAATAGTATATATATTAAAAATAGTCATATATTTTGCTTGAATCCTTAAGATCAAAAGTCTGATGGGTGTACTGGTCGAGCAGTTTGCTCATGTACTCCTACGAGTCCCACCACCTTCAACTCCCGAGTCCGTCTCTAGGTGGAGTAATATATTGTAGCACATGATACGGATTAGTTATATTCAATTTAGTAGACAATGTGTCTAAATACTGTTTATAGAATTTTAAACCTAAAGTCTCTCATTCCGATCCACTTGAGCTGTTAATTGGTTAAATGGCTTCCTCCCACTAAGAGCCCGTTTGGCTTAGCTAATTTAGAGTAGCTGATAAGCATTAGTTGCTGAAAAGCACTTTTAAGTGCTGAAGCTGATTTAAAAAGTAAGCAGTTACGTGTTTGGATAAAAGTGCTGAAATTAATAATATGCAGCTAAAGAACTGGGTATACGAAGAGTTTTGTTTTAAAAAGAAGTATTTTAGGGATAGAATAGTAAATATTTTGGTCAAACTTAAACTGCTTATAAGCTGAAATTTGTAAGTTGGGGGAGACCAACTTATGGCTTTTGGTTTATTTTTGGCTTATAAGCACTTAACTTATAAGCACTTTTAATTTTACCAAATGCGTAGATAAGCCAAAAAGTGCTTATAAGCCAGTTTGACCAGCTTATAAGCTTATAAGCTTAGCCAAACACCCTCTAAGTAGGCATTCGAGGTGTCTGAATCATTATTTTTTGTTTCTTTAGATTAGCTTTATCGTTTTCAATTTTCCACAACCTTTTTAATTAATGACTACTTTATCTTGCTCAGTAATAAGTCAAGTAGGACATAATGAGAACACAAAAAATATAACAAACGTTGTAAGGTGTTTTAATCTAATGAAATGGCGAGTACATCTAGAATCAACACTAAATTCTCTTACCATATGATTATTTGATTCCGCTCATTGGAAACTTATCTGCCTAACAATTACCCTTAATCCTATTGCATTTGGGCCATCAAATTATTTCATTTCTGAATGGATATTGATATTCAAATGCAAATCCTGAAAATTAGCACCACATATTGGAAAAGATTTGAGAAAAGTGCTGGTTCTTTTTGTCATGTGAAAATTAACAGAAATAGTTTAAAATAGTTTCATTATATTTTATTTTATTTTTATTTTTGCGAACTTTCATTGTTTAATGACCATGCATGTGAACATTCGTTTTGCTATGTATTTTTTTTTTCATTCAGTGACCGATATTCGTTCTAGGCTCAGATTAATTTTAATTTGCAGTACGTAACGTCATTAAAGTGAAAGTGTTTCCTATAAAAAAAATTATTCCGAAATTTCTTATTAAGAGTGGAGGAATCTTATCTATCCAATATGTACTAGATCTAAAAGGGACGAACGACGTATATTAGAGTACCCTTCTATTTTACATTTTTATCTTGGCTGAATGGCTTAAATGGCACATATACTTGTCCCACTTTGTCATGCCGGTCCTCCTACTTCACTTGTTTTCATCCAAACACTTTAACTTGATCAAAGCCTATTATTTAAACCCCTCTGACCGTTGACCAAGCACATGTGACAAAATAATGGTTGAACTGGACAAAGTGAGTGTAATTCACGCGGATAATGAGCGTAAATATGAATATTTTGAACCAGAGATAATTAAAATAAGAAGAAAAAATTATTAAAATAAGAATGTATAATAAATGTAGCAAAAATCTGAGGTTGTGATAATTTTTTCTTCTGTATCTGAGCAAATTGATTAGGGCAAGGGAACAATCAGAGCCGTAACTTGGCGAGGCGACCTGGACGGCGACGACTTGCAACCGGTGTTTGCAGCCATAGCGGTATCTCCAATCTCTTGCCTTGTCTTCAATATTATAGATCTGAGCCTCAATTGGACGGTTATTTTTTTAAGTGCAAACATACAGACTCTTTTCCTCCATTTTCAAAAGAACCCCTCTCTGTTCCGCTATTGATTTTCCTCGATCTGAGCCCCTCTCTGTTTCGCCATTGATTTTCCTCCATTTTTCAAAAAAAAAAAAAAACAGTCCTTGTTTATGATAAAAGCAGAAGCAGACAGTATTTAAGTGGGCTTTGGACATAAAAATTCCGGCAACGATGATGGAGAAGAGAGGAGAGACAGAAGTGGTTCATACTTTCTAAGCCCTAACTAAGCGGGTAAGTGTAAAATGAGGGGAAAATTTGGGTTTGGGGGGATAATATTCATTTCTTGTTTTATTTTCCTATGTGGCAATAATAAATAACCAGGAGCCTACGTGGTTTAATTTTCTTGACGTGGTGTCCTACGTGTAGGAGATTGTATTACACGTACTGGTGGCCTCGTGTCATAAGCATTTATTATACACGGTTTGAAAAAGTTTAAGTGCTCAATTAACAAATTGTTAAGTTTGGAGACTAGCATGACTAAGTGGGACAAGTATAGGTGTCATTTAGACCATTCTGCCTTTTATCTTTTGAGAGAAGAAAACACATTCAATTTTCAATACCAATACATTATTGAAGGTGCCATTCTACACCCTAGTTTCCAACACGAAAGGCCACATCTTAAACATGTCTCTTAGAGCATTCTAGTTACGAGAATATATCACCAAAAGAGGTGATAATGCTACTACCACTGACAACATTAATAGTTTAATATATAATTCAATGATGCCTCAATCCAATACAATTAAATAGTTAGATCATCTGTATATATTCTACTATATATCCAGGTTTATTTCATCCTATTATAGCAACAACAACAACAATAACAATCACTACTAGAAATTCGGTAAATACCGACCAAAAAAACAAACCAACTTTGGTCGGTTATGGCCAATTACCGACCAAAACGCGGCCAAATACACTTGGACGGTATTTTGATGGTCGTTTTAATATACCGACCAAAGTTGGTCGGAAATTACCGACCAACGTTGGTCGGCAAATTAAATTAAAAAAAAAATCGACCAATCGATCGGTATTTTAATTATGTAATCAAAAGATTTACCGTCTGGGAATCAAACCGGGGTGTGTACTGTGGCAGAATACTATTCTACCACTAGACCATTGGTGCATTTTGTTTTAAGATTGTCTTTTTTTTTAATTTATACTCTTTAATTGTATTTTCACACGAAAATAACCGACCAAAGTTGGTCGATTTTTCAAAATGACCGGCCGAATTTACCGACCAAAGTTGGTCGGTTTTTTTAATATTAATTTTTATTTATTTTAATTACAAAAACCGATCAAAGTTGGTCGGTTTCTTGAAAAATATATTTCGCTGGACTCAAAAATAGTTTTCCGCATTTATGCGCCAAAGAAAAACGACCAAAGTTGGTCGGTTTCGTAAAAAAAATTAAAAATTAAAATATTTTAAAAAGCCGACCAACTTTGGTCGGATTTTTGGCCGGTTTTTTTACCGACCAAAGTTGGTCGGTTTTTCTTGGTCGGTTTTTGCCGAATTTCTAGTAGTGAATAAACCCGGTAAAATTTTACAAGTGAAGTCTGGGGAGAGTAGTGTGTACATGGATCTTACCCTTACCTTTAATTTTCAAGGTAAATTAAGAGTTCTCTAAGGGTGTATTTGGTATGAAGGAAAATATTTTCCAATTTTTTCATGTTTTGTTGGCTTAAATATTTTGGAAAATATTTTCCTCATGAATTCATTTTCCTCCAATTGGAGGAAAATGTTTTCCCTATAAAAGAAGGGAAAATATTTTTCAAAACTCTTTTACAAGCTTCCCCACCTATTCCTCCATCCCCACCAACCCCACCCCGCCCAACTCACCCTACCCACCCCAGCCCCTGTCCCCCTCCCCTAGGGGTGTCAAAACCGATCGAAAAACCGAAAACCGATCCGAACCGAAGCTTAATGGCTTACTGGTAACGTTTAAACGGCTTAACGGACGGGAACAGGATTTGACAATTGTTTTTTATTAACGGCTTATCGGTTTGGGGGCGGATTATTGAATTTTCTTAACGGATAATCCGTTAACCCGTTAAGAATATAAAAATATATATATATATATATATATATATATATATATATATATATATTTTATTTTTATTTATATATATTAAATATAAAAAAAACTAAAACCCTTGAAAATGATTAATAAAAACAAAAGGTCGTCTGTTCTGTTCTGTCTCTAAACAAAGTAACAAACCCGTCTGTTCCTAAAATCCTAATTCCAGAGAAACCCTAACGCCTAAACCAGTAGCCACCGCCCACCGGCCAACAGTCCTCGTCGTTGTCGACTTCCACCAGCCACCGGTCTCCATCTCGCCGTCTCGTCTCTCCCTCTCGCCGTCTCGTCCCCACCTATTTAGGAACTCAATATTCCTGTAATAAGCAAACAAGGAAGGTAGAATTTCCGTCTCCCACTCGATCATTAGGCATTTTAGAAAAGTATATCTTCTCAGTTCATATAGGAGTATAGCCGCTAACATAGAATTTGGGATATTCATTAGGTTATTTGCAATGACTTCTGCAATACAATATGCTACAGTTGTTATAATTTGGGTCTTGCGCACTTTACTGAAGCACGAACAATATATTAGCTTTAAAGATTTACAAATGATACTTTGTCAACTTTGGCACCATAATCTTTGTTTACTACTACTAAGTTTGTCAAATTCCTCAAACCTTTTTATGGTCGTGATATTTGTTGCTTGCTATTAGGATATGTTCAAGATCCTATGTAGTTAAAGGTAGTCTGATAAATGCTTATGCAATCTTTGGATCAAATTAAAAACGGAAAAGGGCCTAAAATGCCCCTCTACGGTATGAAATAGGACATCAAAGCCCTCCGTTAAAAGTTGGCCCCTTATCTGCCCTTGCCGTCTAAAAATGGGCTCAAAAATGCCCTTCTCTACTAACGGGAGACTCTAAAATCCACGTGGAATTACATTTGCCTAATTAAAAATTCCAATTCTAATTTAAAATGCCACATGGATTTAAAAATATCCCAACCCCTCTTATTTTCCTACCCCTACCCCCGGGCAGTCTAATCTGTTGAGCTTTTAACACTAAACTCATTGTATTTTGAAATTATAGTCCTGAATCAAATAATTGTTGAAATTTTTGTGACTTTTCATACATATATCTATGTTTTTTTAGGAAAATACTGAGTAACTGAGCTCAAAAACCAAAGCTCTATCCTTCACTTTGCAGAACCATAACCAAATACGGCTAGAAACTCTTCATTTTGGAAAATTGGGAACAAACTATATCTAACAACTGAATTCTCTTACAAAAACACAAAAAAAGTACAACAATTTTCCCAAAGATAATCAAAAACAAAATAAGAATAAAACATTTACCACAAATTCATATTTTAAGCAATAGAAACTTTAGCACCAGCTTCTTCAAGCTGTTTCTTAGCATCTTCAGCCTCATCCTTAGACACACCTACTTTAAATTTCTTAGGCAATCCTTCAATCAATTCCTTAGCCTCTTTCAAAGCCAAACTAGTTAAAGCCCTAACAGCCTTAATTGTAGCAATTCTTGCATTACTCGGAACTTCGTCAATAACTACGTCAAATTCAGTCTTCTCCTCTACCACAACAGGAGCTTCGGCGGCGGCGCCAGGAGCGGCAACGACGGCGCCAGGAGCGAAGGATGCGGCGGTACGAGCTTATCCTGAAGGTACTCGACGAGTTTCTGAGAGTCAGCGAGGGTTAAATTGGATATTTCATCACCGAGCTGGACTACCTTCTCAGGTGCTCCAACGGCGGCGAGAGGGCGGAGGAAAGTGGCTCGGCGGTTATGGAGTTTGGGGGTGCGAATGGGGAATTCTAGGGCTTTTTTGGGGATGGGCCCGGGGTAGGGGTAGGGAAATAAGAGGGTTGGGGTATTTTTAAATCCATGTGGCATTTTAAATTAGGATTGAAATTTTTATGATGAACTCGAGATTCATCTCTAAGCTATGGCGATGAAGATCAGAGAAGGAAGAAAATAGACTGGAGAAGAATGAGCAGTTATGCTCTGTTTTTCATTCTTCACTAATAAGCTGAAGAGTACTGTACATTATATACTATTCTAACTTCTTAACTTCCTAACAGTGTTTAACTACCACTAACTAATTACACATAATTAGCTGTACACAGCTGTCACTCATGCTTGATTCAACACCCCTCCTCAAGCTAATGGTTGAAAGATATATTTCAACTTTAGCTTGGACATTAGGTAGTCATGCTGCACTCGACCAAGGCTCTTTGTTAGAAGATCAGCCTGTTGTTCCTTAGTGGGCACATGATGTGTTTTGATCAAACCCTACACTAGCTTCTCACGAACAAAATGACAATCAATGTAAATGTGTTTGGATCTTTCGTGAAATATAGGATTGGCTGCTATTTGAATAGCAGATTTGCTATCACAATTAAGAGTTATAGGTAGCTCAACATCCACCCCTAACTCTTTGAAAAGCCCTATGAGCCAAGTGAGTTCAGCCACTGCTGAGGCCATGCTCCTAAACTCTGCTTCTGCAGAACTCCTTGCTACAGTTTCTTGCTTCTTTGACTTCCACGAAATCAATGCATCTCCAAACTTCACCAAGTAGCCAGTTACTGATCTCCTGGTCTGTAAGCATCCTCCCCAGTCTGAGCCACAAAACCCTTCTAGTTTACCTAAGTCTTCAGATGGCATCAGAAGGCCAAGACCAGGAGAACCTTTAATATATCTCACTACTCGCAATGCAGCTTCCATGTGTGACTGCTTTGGTTTGTGCATGTGCTGACTTAGAACTTGCACCACATATGCAATATCCACTCTGGTCATAGTAAGATATAATAATCTGCCTATTAGCCTTTGATATTTTCCAACATCTGCTAGCAACTTGTCTTCTGCTTCAAGAGAAGACTGTTCTTGAATGAATTTGTCATACTCTTCAGAAGTGAGTTTTACATTTGCTTCCAAAGGTGTACCAGCAAGTCTTGCACCACTAAGACCCATTTCTGCAATGAGTTCCAAGGCCTATTTCCTTTGGCTCATCACAATGCCTTTAGATGATCTAGCAAATTCTATTCCAAGAAAGAATTTAAGCTCACCCAAGTCTTTCATTTTAAACTTCAACTTCAAGTCATTTCTGGTTTGCAGAATCAATCTCTGACTGTATTGATGCAGGATGGCAAAGTCATTGCTTATGCTTCGAGACAGTTGAAGATCCACGAGAAGAATTATCCGGTTCATGATCTAGAGTTGGCAGCTATTGTTCATGCTTTGAAGATTTGGAGGCATTATCTATATGGTGCGACGTGTGAGGTGTACACGGACCACAAGAGCCTGCAGTATCTGTTCAAGCAGAAGGAGTTGAATGTGAGGCAGAGGAGATGGCTAGAGTTGTTGAAAGATTATGATGTTACTATCTTATATCACCCGGGTAAGGCCAATGTGGTGGCCGATGCATTGAGTAGGAAGTCTGCCAGCATGGGTAGTCTTGCTTATATCCCGATCAGCCAGAGACNATGATTAAGATTCCAAAAAATAATATGTGTTAGTATTTTTTTTTCTTGTACTTTCTCTATGACCTTGAGAAATGGTATACTTATGTAATTTGCTTTAAGATCGGTTTAATCTTTAAAATAGGGGTTAGAATTTTTGTATTTTTAAATATATATATATATATATATATATATATATATATATATATATATATATATATATATATATATATATCTTAACAAAATATATAGCCCATCAACCGTTAGTAACTTTTATCCGTCCTCCTCTCTTCATCTTTAAATTAACTAGAGTAGTACGTTATACAAACCAGAATTAACAAGAATGATGTGGCACCTCTCTTAAGCCAAGAAACATATTTATCTTTTTTCTCCTTTTTTTGAGTTTTTATTATTATTCTATCTTCATAACTCTCACCTCATTATCTTCCTAACCAATATTCTTAATAATCTCAATAACACTTTTGCCTTTTCATATTCATAACCCCCAAATATTTAATATGTAAATTTATGACAATTTATCTTAATATTTTACATTTTTCCTTCAACTATCTTATTTAATCAATCTATTTAGCATAATGGAATAAAAAAATAAAAAAAAGCCTGATGCATTTGCGTAATAAAGCCCAAATGACCAGTAAAATTAGTAGTTTTCTAAAACAGAGCCACATTGCACTTAAATATCGTTTGCATTTATCTTTATTCTTTATTTGTTTTAAAATTTTCATTTTCTGAACTTACACCTCTTTAACTTCTACTCTTAATAGTATCCATAATTCCTATGCTTTTCATAACCCCCAAATATTTAATTAAAAAATTTAAGATACTTTATGGTATTCCTCTATTTTTCCCTATATAAATTCATATTGTTTCATGAGACCCCTACCCAAGGTTACCCTTTTCATTTCGTATTTGAAATTGTAATGGTGTCTTATATATCGCAGTATTAGATTCATGTTTTAGTTTTGCTCGAGGAAGAAGGCTCTTGAATGATGATGGATTTGCGAGAGAGAGTATCAACAACAGCTCGAAAAACTATGCATTGATTTTATATTTCTTTTTTCTTTTATTTTCTTATGATTAAGATTCCAAATAGAATGTGTGTTGTATTTTTTTTTCTTGTACTTTCTCTATGACCTTGAGAAATGGTATACTTATGTAATTTGCTTTAAGATCGGTGTAATTTCTGTGAATAACTAGCATGTTCTTTCTGATATTGATGTATTTAGATATATACTAAAGGTCAAAACACATATAAATACATATCTATAGTTCAAGAAGAATATTAAGGAATAACAACTTGGAACACTCAACAAATAACATTGCTAAAAATAATTTGGTAGTTGATTTCCACTAAAGGAAGTGATAAAAGCAAGAACCGTCAAAAATGAGTTATGCAAGAATTCAAGGCAATACGTAAGATCGAATCTGTTATTTTTCTAATTTTTTTTTAAAATATTAAGCAAAACCATCTTCAAGTGACTATAATGGACAAGAACTGAGTTTACAAATCTTATTCTTAAAAGAGATGATCTAAAAAATTATCTTTTCCTCTATGAAATTGTTGTGTTTTTCAAGATAGAAACAATCAACGGCCTATGTGGGTGTGCAACTTCCTTTTTTTTTAAAATTATTGTTTCATCATGATCAAATTTCTTTATTTGTATTTTAATTTTACTTTTAAAATATGTATTATAATTTTACATCTTTTTATATGTAAGGAGAAACATCGAAACTAAAAATTTAAAAAAAAAACTTAGACATGCATAAATTAAATAAAGATATTTATAAATTCTGTTAAAAAGAACACAATATTTTTAAACTTCTTCAACTTTTCAGAAATCAAAGAGATAATTGATTAAGAAATAAATATCAATTTTACATATATAGATTAATTCCCTTATAGATATGGGGACAATTGTATCCATTCATGAAAAACTTGTAACATGTATAGTGTTGAAGTTAAAAGAATCGCAACCATAAGTCATTGAAAATGCTTAATATTCTGATTTTATTTAATTTTTACAAATTATATATATACATACAAGGATTTATTTAATATTCTGATTTTTTATAATGATCGCGCGAAGCACGGACGAATACACTAGTTACACATAATTAGCTGTACACAGCTGTCACTCATGCTTGATTCAACATTTTAATTAGGTAAATGTAATTCCACGTGGATTTTAGAGTCTCCCGTTAGTAGAGAAGGGCATTTTTGAGCCCATTTTTAGACGGCAAGGGCAGATAAGGGGCCAACTTTTAACGGAGGGCTTTGATATCCATTTTTCATATAGTAGAGGGGCATTTGAGGCCCTTTTCCGAAATAAAAATAAAGATTGATTAAAAATACGAGGAGGTGAGGCAAAAATAGATATATTTTTTATGCAATCTTTGGATCAAAACAAAAATAAAGATTGATTAAAAATACGAGGAAGTGAGGCAAATATAGATATATTTTTTACTGTCTCAATGTTGTAAGGATATTCCTACTTACAGTCATGGAACTACTGAGTGTTCATTTTGCCTTCACGCTAAGACTTGTTCCTCAAAAAGCACTGTTCGTCTAAAAAATATAAATAATATGACTGTTGATGTTCTTGCATTGAGGTTCTACTTCTACTACTATTTTAAGTTCTGAATGGTGATGTTGCTGAAATTCGATGGTAAGTCCGTCCGATCTACTTTCTTTAATGAGTTCAAAATACACATTACTACGATTTCATGCAGTGAGGGTTCATATGAAATTAGAAAAGGAAAATTTATGTCTGAAACAATTGTTCCTAGGTCTGTTGATATTGAGATGCAAAATACCTATATACTGTGTAAGTGCAAAACTTACTGGATTATCAGGTAGTTTGTTATCTTTGTTTCTGCTTTTCACTTCCGTGGCTATAAACCTTTTAAATTGATCTCTTTAGCTTCCTAAATAGGTGCAATTGTTCTCTTTAGCTTAATTAAAAAATTCTATAATATTCTTTTTGAATATGTAGCATCAGTACCAACAGATAGTACGTGTGTGCAAATTGGCCTTTCCTATGAAAATTATAAAGTTTAAATTAGTAAGTTTAAAATAAAATTACACTATTTCTTTGTTATAAATGTGTTCCACTTATAAAAGTATTCCACTTTAATAACTAAATACGATTAGTTTACAACTTGATGTCTTTATTCTCATTCCTTTTCCTTTCTTGTTGCAGTGACTCATACATGGCTGAAAATATACAAAGTGAAAAGGTAATGATGGGTGAAAGTGGGGCTTCTAATTCAAATGCAACAAGTCAAGCTCAAAGTGACGAAGTACATGACTTCATTATTCAGTGAGTATGTAAAGTCTAGCTCAAAAGGTGTTGTGCTTGCTTCATCTTCAGATTGTTCTTCATTGGACACTTCAACTTCCGGGCTTTCTGGCAGTCAAGCAAGCACCCAAAATATAGAAATTTTAGAATCACTCATGCAAGATATAAAAAAATATAAAAGTGGGAGTGGAGGTGTTGATGCTAGAACAGAGTTAGATAAATATTTAGGTGAAGAAACTGAGGATGACACTAAAGAATTTGATGTTCTTCTTTGGTGGAAATTGAACTCAGCTAGATTTCATATTCTTGCGGAGATGGCTCGTGATGTATTAGCTGTTCCGGTTTCAAGTGTGGCATCCGAATGTGCGTTTAGTACGGGAGGACATCTTCTTGATTCATTTAGGAGTTCATTAACTCCTAAATTGGTACAAGCTCTATTGTGTGTTCAAGATTGGCTTCGAAATGAAAAATTAAAACAACCCATTAGTGTTGAGGAAGATCTTGATAAAATCGAGCAGCTTGAACAAGGTAATAATATTGTTACTATATTTGTTGTATATAAGTGTTGTTGATATGCTTATATTTATCGCACGACTCATTATTTTAATTTTTTTTCTTCAGATTTAGCCAGCAATGGAAAAGACCCTTCCGTAATTGACATGTAGTGTTAATATATTTGGTAAGATTATTCATCAGCAATTCTTTTTCTGAAACTCATACTTTCAAACTCAAAATCAGTATATCCCATTTACAAACACTCAGCTCTGCTGACTTTATCTGCTGCGATGGTGTTTAACTGCTGTGTAACTTGTAAAGCTGTTTGCAGCTCTGCTGACTTAATGGTTCTTGTGCTGAAGAATTTTACATGGTGTTATTGACCTTGTCAGTGTTATTTTTATTTCGCATATAGGTAAGCATAAGGTTCTTGGTGGCTGTGAAATTCGAGGAACAGGACGTGGAGTATGATACAGTTTAGCCCGAGGTAAAACAAAAAAAGTGAGACCAGAGAAGGGTTGTACATGAACATTTTGCCTATTCTCTTATTAGACTTTTTATGGGATTTTGTAGTAGTATTAAGTACTTTTTCGGCACAGAATGAAAGTGGTTTTTGTTAAATGGTTGGGCGCAAAGTTTTGAATCTATAGAAGTGGTCTTTAATGTTGAGCGCAAAGTTTTGTTTCTGTAGAAGTGGTCTTGAATGTTGAACTATTGGATTGGTTACGAAGTTTGTCTCTGTAGTGTATTGTTCTTCATCTTTTTTGGTGTGTATATATGCAAACAGCTGCTGCCAAAACCTTTTTAGTGTTTGTATATGGATGAAGTACTATGTTCTCTCTTTTCATACTTTCATTTTGGTTTTTCTTCAATTATGCATGTTACTACTACTAGCCTTTTAGTCTTTGCCTAGAAGAAGAATAAGCTACATTTTTGGTGACGCAAGGTTTATGAGTAAATCTCTGTTGAAGTAATCTAATATTCATTCAAATCTATTATCTCTGGCAAAGCAAATTGAATGCATCATATTACCTCTGAAATGTTATTTTTTATGGCAATTCATTATTTCTAAGACGAGGAGAATGGGAAATATTTAGTGAATATGTATGTTAGGCCGATAAACCGCCCGATAACCGCCCGATAAGAGCTAAACCGATACCAATCCGCCCGATATCTTATCGGGTGGCTAACGGAGTAATACATTTAAAAGACGATAACCGTTAAGCCAAACCGTTAAGAGTAAAAAGCCGCCCAATCCGCCCGATAAGCAGCCCTACCTTCCCCCGCCCCCACCACCACTTTAAATAAAAATATTATTAATACTATTTTTTTTTTATATTTTCATAAATTTAAACGTTGTCTCGTGGATAGTGGTACATAGAGGAATATCCAGAAAATGAATTTTCCGTCGCACTTTAATTTTCACTGCAAACAAGTTCAACTATAGGCCTCTAGCTCCATTGTTAATTAATGAGTATTACTATCATATACCTTGGGCAAACAAAATTTGATCACTAAAAAAATAATAAAAATTTAGCCATTTTTTTCTCCATATTTAATACTAGTGTGTATAGAATTTTTTTTTAAGAAAAAAAACGAAATGGTTTGACTGTATGACGTATACATTTGTGTTTTTGACATATGAGCAGTTCTGACCATGGCTGTCCAATGGGACGGGCCGTCCCGTCCCGTTCTGTCCCGGCCCACTTAATTTTAAACGGGGTGGCCCATATTAAACGGGACACTAGATGGGGCGGGATGGCCTTCGTCCCGTTCCGTCCCGTCCCGCCTGTCCCGTTTCTTTTTAAATTTTTTTTTTGTGAATTATAGTCGTTACGTAATGGCTTCAATTGCAAATATAGCCGTTCCCAACAGCCAAAAACGACCATATTTGGCCCCCACCCCATTCCTACCCCCCCCCCCTCTCCCCCAAAAAAAACACCCCCTCCCCCCTATACCCCCCCCCCTCCCAAACTTTTAATATAATTCCAAGTTTATTAAATTATACTTTGGCCTAATTTTTTACTATTAATACCCCCATCCTTCTTCATTTTTCCCCAAAAAAATCAATCATTCTCTCTCAAATCTCTTACATTATATCTATATTATTCTCTCAATTTTCTCACAATCAAGT
>NW_017670522.1:315722-415541 GCF_001879085.1 Nicotiana attenuata
GTGTTATAATATTAATTTTGGAGTACAACTAGATCATAACTTTACAAAGACAATTTGGCAATGATATTTTAATTGAGGACGAAGAAAATGAGGATGAAGAAAATGAGGAAGAAGAAATAGATGAAACACTCACTAGTCCCGCAACACAAACTCCAACTCAGAGTCAATCTCAGTCTGGAGCTTTACCCCCTGTACCTCCTATAAGGGGTAAGCCTTAGGCTGAACGTCCCAAAACATCACTTGTATGAAAATTTTTTAAACATGATAAAGTAAATCAACGTGCTATATGTGAAAAATGTAAGCAACGATTTGTACACAAGACTAGTGGAGGGACATGGAGTTTAGCCAGGCACTTACGTAAGGAGCACAAATGATTGCAAAATTTAAAAAGTATTTTTTCTCTATTTCCCAAGTTTATTTAATTTCTACTCTACTTAACCATCTATAAAATTAAGAGGTGCAAAGGGACTTGTTCGTAAAAGTTATAAGAATTTAGCAATTCAAGAAAATGAACAACCATATCTCGAAGACTGCCAAGCTAACAAATATTCTTATGCTAGGTCAATGTTTGATAAATATAAATCAATGAAAACAACAGGTGGTGAAACTGCTCCTTGTACTTCTAAGTCTAGAGTAGAAGTTCTATTGGGAATATATGGATGATAACAGATTTTGATTCCTCTATTGATGATGAACTTGATTCTTATCTTAATCAAGGATTGGAAAATATTAAAGACAAAGAAGGCAATGAACAACTTTTGGCATGGTGGAGGGAGCGTGGAAAGGCTTTTCCAACACTTTCAATAATGGCCCGAGATATCCTGGTGTCACGACCCAAATCCCCGCTCTGGTCGTGATGGCGCCTCTCATGAAGACAAGGCCAGCCAACTAACCCGTATCGCCTTTTCAAAAATAGTTAAACCTGAATAAGCAGTCAAAATATGATTTAATAATATTAATTAGCGGAAGTACAACCCAACACAGCCCTAATCGGGGTGTCACAAGTCACGAGCATCTATAAGAGTGTAAATACAACTACAAGGTCTAAAAATACACCGAACAGGAATAATGAACAACAGAGAGAGAAGCAGTGCCGCGAACGCTGGCAGTCACCTCGCTAAACTCCTATAGCTCTGCCTCCAATCAGCCAGAACCCGCTACCGGGTGAATAAATACCTGTATCTGCACATGAGGTGCAGGGAGTAAAGTGAGTACTCCAACTCAGTGAGTAATAAAGGTAAATAATAACTGAGCAGTAAGAAATCACGTAAAACAAACCGTCATGCTGTATAGAGCAGTGTAAAACCCTTTTTAGAAAATAGTGAAGCTGTGAAATCCTTAGAAAAACATCTCGGCTCAGTTTAAACCTCTTCTGGAAATAACTTTTTCAGCGGTTACGCAATTGAATGCAAAACAATAGTGCAGATAAGCACAGAAATTCGCCCATCGGGCACAACACTCAGTTTTCAGATAATGCCAGGCAATCAAGTAGGTATTGCCTGAAGTAGCACAGACAACAGATAATGGCAGACAAACAAAATAAAGTAAACACATAGAACAGTACCAGTACCGCTGCGGCGTGCAGCCCGATCCATATATCGCTGCGGTGTGCAGCTCGATCCATTTATCGTCGACGGCGCTCACTGGGGGTGTGCAGACTCCGGGAGGGGCCCCTTACGGCCCAAGCGCAATATCAAGCCATCTCGTGGCGTACATATCTCAGGCCCTCGGCCTCATAATCAAATCAGTATCTCACTGCTGCGGCGTGCAGCCCGATCCAAAAGTATCCTCACAATACAGGCCCTCGGTCTTACTCAGTCAAAAATCACATAAGCCACTAGGGCAACAGTAAAATATGATGCTCATCCCAATTACTATTGGAAATGTCATTTCAAGTGTTAAAGCAAAAGAAACTTGGCTGAGTCTATAAAAAAACTGTGGAAAATACATGACTGAGTTCAAGTATAAAATCAAAGCAATGAGGAAATATCAACAACAATCCCCGAAGGGTTCAAATAGCTGGCACGAAGCCCAAGTATGGCAATCAGCCCAAATTATGATGATAACAAGTAAATTTCAGTCAAATACGCAATAAATTCATCAATCGGGACGGACCAAGTCACAATCCCCAATGGTGCTCTACCCCACGCTCGCTATCCGGTGTGCAAGTCACCTCAATATAGCACTACGATGTGCAGATACGGGGTTTCAAACCCTCATGATATCATTTACAATCATTACTCACCTCAAACCGGCCAAAGCTCTAGCTCGCTATGCCCTTGTCTCTCAAATCAGCCTCCTCGCACGTCGAATCTGACCAAAACCAGAACGAATACGTCAAAATATGCTAAAGGGAACAAAGCCCAAGCGAAAACAATCGAAAAATATCAAAAATCCCAAAATTGGCAAAACCCGAGCCCCGAGCCCACTTCTCGAAACTCGGAAATTTTCACATCAATGGGTTCCTAATCCTTCCACGAGTCCATACATATCAAAAACTCTCAAATCCGACATCAAATGGCCCTTCAAATCCCAATTCAAAATCTCAAAATCCCAAGCCCTAGTTCTTCCATTTTTAGCTAAATTTCCATAAATTTCTAGGTTAATTTCACAATAAAATCACATTTTTGGTTCATAAAACTTACCTCCAATCAATCCTCTTCGAATCCCTCTTCAATTTCTCCCAAAGAGCTCTCAAAATGTTCAACAATGGTCGAAAAATGACTTAGGCTCGCGGATGAAATATTTTTAAACCTTCTGCCCAGCTTCTGGGACCCCTTCTACGCGAACGCGATGCACAAATAGCTCTTCGCCCAAAATTACCCTTCGCGAACGCGTCTGAAGACCCGCGAACGCGAAGCTTTAACCTCCTGAACCTACACGAACGCGACACCTGAAACGCGAACGCGGAGCACAACCAAACGAACCTTCCGCGAACGCGAGAGACCAAACGCGAACGCGAAGCACAAATCTCAGGGACCCCAACTTCCTCCTTCGCGAATGCGAAGGCCAAAATAGGCCTGCACCTGCTGCTGCATTTTCTGCATTTTCTTCCAAGTTCAAAACTTCCCGATATCCATCCGGAATCACCCCGAGGCCCCCGGGACCTCAACCAAAAGCACCAACGCATCCTAAAACATCATTCAAACTTGTTCCAATCCTCAAAACACCTCAAACAACACCAAAACCATCAATTCACATCGCATTCAAGCCTAAGTTCTTCTAAAACTTCCGAAACACGCATTTGATCAAAAACCCAACCAAAACACCTCCGAATGACCTGAAATTTTGCACACACATCCCAAATCACATAACGAAGCTACAACAACTCTCGGAATTCCATTCCGACCCTCGGATCAAAATCTCACCTATCGATCGGAAATCGCCAAAATACTAACTTCGCCAATTCAAGCCAAATTCTACACCGGACCTCCAAAACCACTTCCGATCACACTCCTAAGTTATAAATCACTCAACGAAGCTAACCAAACCATAAAAACTCCGATCCGAGCTCATATACCAATAAGTCAACTCTTGGTCAAACCTTTCAAATTCAAAGCTTTCAACTGAGACTGTTCTTTCAAATTCATACCGATTTCCGTGAAAACCAAAACCAACGATCTACGTCAGGCATAACACATTACACTGGGCAAGTCATGCCCGAGAACTGGCGATCAAAGTGCAAAAGCTCAAAACGACCGGTCGGGTCGTTACATCCTCCCCCACTTAAACACACGTTCGTCCTCGAACGTACTCAAAGTTGTTTTAAAAGCCAACCAATAGCTGAATAACCTTACCATGCATATACCCGGGGGTGATCCCACGTCACCCTATCTCGTATAGGTCCGAATACACGTAGTAGCTGAAATTACACAATCCAATTTAGCCCATAAATCATAGAACCACATTTCCACTACCGATATCATCCACAAGACCAAAATCTCACATCTATACTCTGAATAAGCCCGAACCAGCTGTAATAACCCATACCTGCAACCTCAGGTGCAATTACATGATAAACCACATAACTTTAACGCTCGTAGCAATAACTTCTATTCACAGCAACTGTACACAACACCCAAATACCGATAGAAAAACTCTCATCAACTAAGTCTCATTCCAACACTTTCATATGCTGCCAATGATCAATGAAACACGCAATAACTCATAACCATTTCTCAGATCAACCATTCATGAAGCCGCTTCTCCTCTGGCAATACCATAGCAAATTTCCGAGCCGAACCTCGATCTTACCCTTCCGACATGCTGAAATCGAATCCGTTCGTATTCATTAATGATCCCAACGATCTCCTCTAATCCAACACACCACTCTGGTGACATGACACGTCAATAGAGGCCTAAGCCACAACTAGCATAATACGCGCACCAATATACAACAGTCCCAACACACTCAAATCATGAAAATGGTTCAAATGAAAGAGCTGTACCACACGCTCACCAGTACCACCACAACACAAGGTTGAGAACCCGTCTCACATCATAGAATAGAACACCCGAATCTAACCCGCAAGGTCATATCTCCACATAGCCTCGCTGCAATGCACGATCCTATCCAAACACTGCTCCACACGAGACACCTCAAGTCACTATGCCCGAAATTGACAACCACGCACAATTTGATGTCTGGAACCAAAGCAAACATTACACCCTCGGTGAAATAAGTAACATATACCACGCAAACCCGATAGGACATAACCGATACGCCATTCACCGAGCAACGCCCAATTACTTTTCCCACTCGACTTCCACTATGAACCCCAATAGAACCGCACCATATGTGCCCATAACCAACAAATCATAACGTCTCACAACACAGAAAGGAAACTCATAGATCTCCCAGATCACTAGTAAGCTCAACAACGGACGGATCAACCTACCCCTCAACAACACAATTCGGGGCCAACCAAGCCGACTCAAGCTAGAACACGCATCCACATTGGCCTGCCAACGAACTCCTTGCCAAGGAAGCCTTAAGTTGCTCCTTCCACTACCATAACTCCTGCCAGAGCCATACGATACGGTGCCCAATACCAAATCAATACCGAAATCCACAACCTCGCCCGACGACATGCCCGGCCACAAGAAACACATCCGAAAAGTCCCTCAACACCGGAACTGAAATATAAGGAGCCTCAGCACTGACACTCATCACAAGAGCCCAAGTAAGAAAGACAATCCTTCCCAGCCGTTCACTGGGTCTTTGAAATATAACCCACTCTACTAGAATATAATCCAACGCACCTCGCCACTCAACCCGTGGCATTTTCGGCATAGCCCATAGCGTAATAGTCCAGAATAGCCCAATACTGAGACAACCAGTCTGAACTCCAACATCACATCCAAAATCTAACATATCAGCAAAGAAAGATCCACTCGAGCCTCCAAATCCCGAAAGCCGCTAAACGGTGCCGATACACACGATCCACAACCACAACATAGCCTGCACATGAAAACTCCCAGTCTCCAACTCCATATAGCACACGAATCATCGTACCTGAATCCCAATTTCGCCGTCCGAAAGCATACCACCTTAAATACCCCATCATCCCGCGATAGATACTCTAAAATTTCCCTGTGCCACCAAGCACCCGAATATCACCAGTCGATCTAACAAGAAAGTGCCGCAATATTACCGAAGTGCCATCAACTTAATCACATTACCCTTTTTCTGAACATATACTATCGTCAAATCACTTCCAATTAGAAATATCATTCCCTTAACTATCTGAGGCTACCCGCTGCTCAAGAGTTTTATGAACTCCCTTTCAGAACTGAACTGTAGCCTAACACACGCAAGTCTCGGTCCTCCACAACATACCGCATATACCATACTCTCTGAGGATAACATGAAAACTTTATCTCCCTTCCGATCCACAGATATCTACGCACTCAACTAGTCAAGAACTTTCCATTGGTCCCATCTAGAAGAGGAATCACTGTACATCCCATGCTCCGCACGCCCATAGAAAATATACATCTCCAAACCACGGTAAAACCCAACAAGAACTCTCCCAATTCCATTTGCACAAACTAAGTTGCCAGGACTGAATCCTTCTAACTAGACCAAGCTAAGCAAGCCGTCAAACCCAAGAGCATTGCTGCAAAATACTTGTACGAACTCATTACCTCGAACACACACAAATAATTAATCATATCCTTACCATGCCGATCCGGTCTA
Source organism: Nicotiana attenuata (assembly GCF_001879085.1). Taxonomy (NCBI): domain Eukaryota; kingdom Viridiplantae; phylum Streptophyta; class Magnoliopsida; order Solanales; family Solanaceae; genus Nicotiana; species Nicotiana attenuata. Next base: position 321,922 of record NW_017670522.1, read on the forward strand.
CTATCAGGCTACCCCATCTATCTAAATTTCCTTCTGATTCATCTTCAACTTGATATTTCCCCTTGCTGTAGCACCACAATTCCTCAACCCAGGCTTACCACACGAGATCCAAGCATAAAACCACACTGTCCGAAACCCATAAATCGCTGAATACTCCCTTAAATATTCCCCGAAACACCACACTCCAGAATACTTTACTCTGCAGAACTTCCTGCGAATCTAAATCTGTTACCTTCACTTTCCAGATATTGGTACATAGAATCCCATAATTAACATAGAAATACCATAAATCTGGACCTCTTCCAATGAAAACACAGTTTCTGACCACACACGCAACTTTAAAATACCCGATTGTTCTCTGTAGAATCTTGAATATATTAGAGCCATCCTCGCAAGTCATTCACCCTCATTCAAACTGCAATTTACCTGACCTAACAAACAGAACCACCCGTGCCTCATTGGCACTCCGATACCGCAGAAAGAAATCCTTATCCCAATATAACCAAGCAACTTCCTGCTCTATGCACCGAGCATTCTTTACCAGCAACAGCTCTAGACATTCCGTGATTCTCATACCCTATGAAGCATAATATAACCTTTGTCAAAATTTTTCTTTACTCTAGCCATAGCTAATTCACTCGCACGCCCCAAACTGGAACCAACATAGCACCTAACCGTGGAATCAACTGCTCACAGCCGACTCCACCACTTGGCTCGAAGCCATAGATCAAGATACGCTCAATAACTCATGACACTTTTACTCTATTGATGACACAATACCATAGTGAGATTAAACTCAAATCATTTATAAGTTTGTGAAAACACAGATCATCTAGTACTGTAAATCTTCTACAAATCTCGCATTCATCCCCGCAACAGTTAAGCCCACTCTCTTAAGCGACCCGAAATTTCAAATTTCAACACGTACTTTTCAATTACACATGAGATCTTCTAACATACACATAGGGATCACACCACTTCAGAACACTCCGCAGGAGATAACCCACCTGCTTCACCTCAATATAACATTTTTGTATACCTTCCATCGTCATAAACTGTCCGTAGTCACTTAGTCTTCCTGAGTCTGAACTCATACCGCAACATGGATTTTACTTCACTCGAAACCAGAAAACATGAAAGATATCCTTCACACGCTCAAAACTCGGGGCTATACCTCGAATCACGATGGAATTCAAACACCTAATAGTTCTCTTATCATCCAGCAGACCTTCGTCGTCACTTCCAAGTCACGTAAATACATCTCGCAGTACTAACATACTCGTCACGTGGCTATCCAGCCGTCACTTCCACTAATAGGGACAATACTGAACATATAAGTTCAAAACACTTACTCACACACTCAGCACCTCGGTGCTCAAGCCATAGGCAAAGATCCGGCCTCAAGTCCTTCATACTGGCCCAACATCAACTCACAGAAATCACATCTCGCCCCTCGATCGGGGAATCACAAGCCATCAAGGCACATCTGATACTGAGCGCTCATGCGCGCATGCGAACGAGTGGAAGGAATTTCAAGAGTTACTTTTCAAGCTGAATCAGGGACGCACGATAAGAATTCAAGAATGCGAAGTTTTCCTAAAGGTTTTGCAGCCTCTCAAGGATAAATACAGACGTCTCCGTACCGATCCGCGAGACTCTACTAAACTTGCTCATGACTCGTGAGACCTATGTAACCTAGGTTCTAATACCAACTTGTCACGACCCAAATCCCCGCTCTGGTCGTGATGGCGCCTCTCATGAAGACAAGGCCAGCCAACTAACCCATATCGCCTTTTCAAAAATAGTTAAACCTGAATAAGCAGTCAAAATATGATTTAATAATATTAATTAGCAGAAGTACAACCCAACACAGCCCTAATCGGGGTGTCACAAGTCACGTGCATCTATAAGAGTGTAAATACAACTACAAGGTCTAAAAATACACTGAACAGGAATAATGAATAACAGAGAGAGAAACGGTGCCGCGAACGCTGGCAGTCACCTCGCTAAACTCCTATAGCTCTGCCTCCAATCAGCCAAAACCCACTACCGGGTGAATAAATACCTGTATCTGCACACGAGGTGCAGGGAGTAAAGTGAGTACTCCAACTCAGTGAGTAATAAAGGTAAATAATAATTGAGCAGTAAGAAATCACGTAAAACAATCCGTCATGCTGTATAGAGCAATGTAAAACCCTTTTAAGAAAATAGTGAAGCTATGAAATCCTTAGAAAAACATCTCGGCTCAGTTTAAACCTCTTTTGGAAATAACATTTTCAGCGGTTATGCAATTGAAGGCAAAATAATAGTGCAGATAAGCACAGAAATTCGCCCCTCGGGCACAACACTCAGTTTTCAGATAATGCCAGACAATAAAGTAGGTATTGCCTGAAGTAGCACAGACAACAGATAATGGCAGACAAACGAAATAAAGTAAATACATAGAACAGTACCAGTACTGTTGCGGCATGCAGCCCGATCCATATATCGCTGCGGCGTGCCGCCCGATCCATTTATCGTCGACGGCGCTCACTGGGGGTGTGCAGACTCCGGGAGGGGCCCCTTACGGCCCAAGCGCAATATCAAGCCATCTCGTGGCATACATATCTCAGGCCCTCGGCCTCATAATCAAATCAGTATCTCACTGCTGCAGCGTGCAGCCCGATCCAAAAGTATCCTCACAATACAGGCCCTCGGCCTTACTCAGTCAAAAATCACATAAACCACTAGGGCAACAGTAAAATTTGATGCTCAGCCCAATTACTATTGGAAATGTCATTTCAAGTGTTAAAGCAAAATAAACTTGGCTGAGCCTAAAAAAACAGTGGAAAATATAGCACTACGATGTGCAGATATCCGGTGTGCAAGTCACCTCAATATAGCACTACGATGTGCAAATACGGGGTTTCAAACCCTCAAGATATCATTTACAATCATTACTCACCTCAAACCGGCCAAAGCTCTAGCTCGCTATGCCCTTGTCTCTCAAATCGGCCTCCTCGCACGTCGAATCTGACCAAAACCAGAACGAATACGTCACAATATGCTAAGGGAACAAAGCCCAAGCGAAAACAATCGAAAAATATCAAAAATCCCGAAATTGGCAAAACCCGAGCCCCGGGCCCACTTCTCGAAACTCAGAAATTTTCACATTAACGGGTTCCTTATCCTTCCACGAGTCCATACATATCAAAAACTCTCAAATCCGACCTCAAATGGCCCTTCAAATCCCAATTCAATATCTCAAAATCACAAGCCCTAGTTCTTCCATTTTTAGCTAAATTTCCAGAAATTTCTAGGTTAATTTCACAATAAAATCACGTTTTTGGTTCATAAAACTTACCTCCAATCAATCCTCTTCGAATCCCTCTTCAATTTCTCCCAAAGAGCTCTCAAAATGTTCAACAATGGTGGAAAAATGACTTAGGCTCGCGGATGAAATATTTTTAAACCTTCTACCCAGCTACTGGGACCCCTTCTATGCGAACGCGAGGGCCTTCCCGCGTTCGCGATGCACAAATAGCTCTTCGCCCAAAATTACCCTTCGCGAACGCGTCTGAAGACCCGCGAACGCGAAGCTTTAACCTTCTGAACCTACGCGAACGCGACACCTGAAACGCGAACGCGAAGCACAACCAAACGAACCTTCCGCAAACGCGAGAGACCAAACGTGAACGCGAAGCACAAATCTCAGGGACCCCAACTTCCTCCTTCGCGAACGCGAAGGCCAAAATAGGCCTGCACCTGCTGCTGCATTTTCTGCATTTTCTTCCAAGTTCAAAACTTCCCGATATCCATCCGGAATCACCCCGAGGCCCCCGGGACCTCAACCAAAAGCACCAACGCATCCTAAAACATCATTCAAACTTGTTCCAATCCTCAAAACACCTCAAACAACACCAAAACCATCAATTCACATCGAATTCAAGTCTAAGTTCTTCTAAAACTTCCGAAACACGCATTTGATCAAAAACCCAACAAAAACACCTCCGAATGACCTGAAATTTTGCACACACATCCCAAATCACATAACGAAGCTACAGCAACTCTCGGATTCCATTCCGACCCTCGGATCAAAATCTCACCTATCGACCGGAATCGCCAAAATACTAACTTCGCCAATTCAAGCCAAATTCTACACCGGACCTCCAAAACCACTTCCGATCACACTCCTAAGTTAGAAATCACTCAACGAAGCTAACCAAACCATAAAAACTCCAATCTGAGCTTATATACCAATAAGTCAACTCTTGGTAAACCTTTCCAATTCAAGGCTTTCAATTGAGACTGTTCTTTCAAATTCATACCGATTTCCGTAAAAACCAAAACCAACGATCTACGTCAGGCATAACACATTACACGGGGCAAGTCATGCCCGAGAACTGGCGATCAAAGTGCAAAAGCTCAAAACGACCGGTCGGGTCGTTACACCTGGCTATTCAAGCATCATCTGTAGCATCTGAGAATGCTTTTAGCGCGACAAGATTTCAAATCGGAGATCATAGAAATTAATTAGCGGATGACAGCCTAGAGATTTCCGTATGGAATTTTTCATTCCTATACACTATTTGAAACTTCATTACCCCTAATGTCCATGTTAGTTTATTACCCCGCATAAACAAGTTTTGTTTACAAAATATATACAATCCACCTTAAAAGGCTCCCAATCCATTATTTGTGCCTTCAATCAAGGGATGTAGTTACACCCTTTTCCTTTTTTCTCTCCTCTTCTCTTTTCGTATTTTTCTTCCGCCTTAAAATACACTAATCAATTAAAGTTGGAGGAGTACGATTACTTGTTCAAGATACAAATCCACCTTGCTCTCCAGATTCGTTTATATGCACACAACTGTCTTCTTTTCCTACAAAAATTAAACCCAAAAGTATGCCACCTTAAACATTTTCATAAAAGTAAAAAAAAAAATTGTTGTAAAGAAATGAATGCGATGAAAAGCTCTCAAAATTAGTTTGAAGCTGCAGCAAGTAATTTTAATTGGGTGCATAAAACTTCAATTCTGGAACAAGTGACATTTAATACAGTAACAATCACTCTGACCAAAATGTAAAAATAAGGAATAGAAAATTGAAGGAAAATGACTGCTGGGTATTTACTGGTTAGGCTCACCATCATTAGATATTCCTCCTCCTCTTTTCAGTGTGGCGTTTTCCCCAATCATCCTTGGGAAAGAGTTTAGCAATAGTTACAAGTAGTAAACAATAAAAATAGTGTTTTTATGTTGGGGGAAACTTATAAATCATGAGCACAAAGTGCAGGAAAATTTTACTAGAAAAAGAGTTTGAAAAATAATGTCGACGTCTTTTCGTCATATCACACCCATTCATAAGTTGCATACAATTTTTTATAATTCAACCTAAAGAGCATTAATATAACCCCAATATTAACCTAATCAATTTTTGAATTCGTTTATATGCACACAAGTTATTCATGGGAATTTTTTCGTACACTATCCAGTTAAATACAACTATAATACATACAACTTATATAAAAAATTTATACAAAATTTATACAGTATGTCTTTTGTATATTTTGTATCTGATTTATACATAGTAAAAAATAAATTTCATACAACTAATTATATATTATACAATTTATCTACAACTTCCACACATTATTTCTACCCAGTTATATACAACTACAATATCATACCACATAAATATAATTTTTATACAAATTCTATACAATATGTCTTTTGTATATTTTGTATCTGATTTATACATAGTAAAAATAAATTTCATAAAACTAATTATATATTATACAACTTATCTACATATCTAAAACTTATCTACAATTTTCATACATTATTTCTACTCAGTTATAAATAATTACAATATCATACAAATAATTTTTATACAATATTGTTCAACTTTCATACAATATTTAAATATATATATATATATATATATATATACACACACACACAACATAATACAATTTTTCTACAATTTTACTACAATTTCTGCAGTATAATGTATGTCATGTCTTCTTCTTCTTCTTCTTCTTCTTCTTCTTCTTCTTCTTCTTCTTCTTCTTCTTCTTCTTCTTCGAGTTCTTCTTCGAGTTTCAATCTGAAATTCAGCCAAAATCAAGTCTAATCTTCACCAAAATACCCTCAAAATTGAGATATAAACTTCCAAACAATATTCTCAATTGTTTGCAACAACAACCAATCCAAACAAATAATGGTTTTTGAAAACCCAAATTCGAATTCAAAGCTTCAAAGCTTTTTAATGGCTGTCAATGGTGGAATTGCTGTTCTCTTTTCCTTTGCTTTACATTACTGAAATTAAGGATTGAGAGATAGAGAGAGACGTAGAGAGAATCCCAATTCTTTGCAACAACACCCAATTCAAACAAATAATGTTTTTTGAAAACCCAAATTCGAATTCAAAGCTTCAAAGCTTTTTAATGGTTGTCAATGGTGGAATTGCTGCTCTCTTGTGCATGATACCTGGGGGAGGGGGGTGGGATGTGGAGAGAGAAACGTGGGGGGAGTGAGATTTGTACGTTACAGTGATTGTAGGAATCGATTAATTATCCTTAAATCCTAAAAATGTACAAAATTGGTAATTTTGTATATAGGAGGTAATTAAAGTGAAACTTGAGTAGGGAGGGTAATAAAGTTTTCAATAGTGTATAGGTATGTAAAAATCTCTTTCCGTATTATTCAGAGATTTGGATTAATTCAGAAAGAAGAAATCTTGGTTTTGAAAAATTAACCACTAGGGAAGAAGAAGAAGAATACAATGAGATACTTAGCACTGGGAGCGATGACGGCATGGAACTCATGGAACATCAATCAACATTGCTAATTCCAAAACAATGTCCAAGAGAAATTATAGATAAGTTACAACGAAACTATATAGCAGCTTACAAATATTAGTATGATAATTTGTAATCGGCTACTAAGAGGCCTAGTTCATACACATGGTTGCATACATTAGGTGCTCTTCAGAAGAATTATATTAGTATGTGAGATCTGAAAGTTCTATTAATAAAATAAAAGGCTCTAAGCATTGAATTTTTTTTGTGAATTGTCTTACACTCTTACTTAGTTACTTAATGGCTTGAAATTATATTAAATAAATTATAACTCTATTATAATTACTAAAATATTTCATTACTAGTCTTTTGTTTTAATATTTCATAATTATTTACTTAGTTTCCTAATTTTCTTATACTTTTATCAAGTTTTAACTTTTAAGTTTATTAAATAAGTCAAAAAACTAGCCGTTGCAAACTTTTAAAACTTAGTCAGTGTAAAATGACTAGTCGTTGCCAAACATAATGCTTAAATTTCTTTTTAAAAAGAGGCTCACTTAAGGCCCGCGAAACCGTTCCGTTTCATCCCATCTCGGCTAAATGTCGTCATGTGCCGTCCCGTCTCGTTAATTTTGTCCCGCCCCGTCCCGTTGGACAGCCATAGTTCTAAATAAAATAGAAGTTGATGTAATCCCTTTTCTTTTATTTCCTAAAACTAAGTGTAATTTCTATATAATTAATTTCTAAGAAATTATTTTGAATTTTTGTATTATTGCAGGGCACAAGTGGTGGGTTGGCCACTAGTGAGATCTTTCGGAAAGAATGTAATGGTTTGAAATAGAGTCCTAAAAACGTTGGGTATTTGGGGGAAGGCTAGGAAACATGACGACTTGGGGAAGGGGGTGTGGAGCAGTGGCGGAGCCACATGCACCTAAGGGGTGTCAACCGACACCTCTTTGCTGGAAAATTACACTGTATAGCTCGGTAAGTATTTTAAAAATATGTATATATACAATATAATGACACCCCTTAACTTCTTTGTGGGTTTATTTCTTTATATTTTGACCCCCTTAATGAAAATCCTGGCTCCGCCATTAGTGAGGAGAGTAGCATAAAAATATATTTTTCTAAAAACATATTTTCTCTAACCAAACACTAGAAAATATTTTGCGAAAAAAGTTTTCCACTCACCAACCAAACAAGGGAAAATAAGTGATAAAACCATTCATTTTCAATGAAAACATTTTCCTTCGTACCAAACACACCCTGAATTTCACTTGTTCAATTATTAGTTTAAATACAACTAGTCGGTATCACATCTATAGATCGTTTGCTTCCATAATGTTGTGTTCTTAGTTAGTTTCAATATTCTTAAATAAGGTCTTTTGAGACAATTTACTTCTTTCAGTTTTATCACAGTCAACCAGTATATTGACATGCTTATGGACCGATATGCATTTGGAGGTCTGCACATCACTAAACTATTTCAGTGAAATCTGGTCTTCAATCTATTACAATTTCTTCAATCTATTACAATTTACAACCCTCATATCTTATCAGTTTAGACCTACTATGTTTTTTTGCAAATATAGGGGAGTTACGTTTCTACTATCGTTGAAGATTTTTGAAGGAGATGCCTATTGATTGAAAAGATGACACAATTCATTAAAGAATTTTGTGATGACCCGCCATGTCATCATGCCACATAGCTGTCGTTTGGCATATATTAATGACACGTGGAAGCTTACGTAGAAGGAATGTCAGCATTTGTGAGAAAATTCTAGAGAAGTATGAACATTTCCTTTGGAAGAACCTAGATCCTATGGATTTGCTAGGAAAGTTCTTGGAATCTTTTAGGTTTGTAGAGAATTCTAGAGAAAGACCTTATCTTGTAAATATTAAGGACTTGTGTAACAATTAATATTTACACACTAGCCCCTAGGAGACTAGTATATAAAGGGGACCATTTATTTGTAATTCACCAAACAAATAATTTAAGTTCTCTCTAATACAAAGTTTCTTTTAGCAATTCTCTTATATTCCTTCTAACATTACCTTAGCGGCTGACTTAACATAGCAAAATAGTGAACAAGTTGTACAAGATTGTGAGCGAGTTGTCAAGTATCACACATGTACTTAGCTAACTACTAAGGGCGTGATTGTTTAGTCTACATCAAGTCAGCAAAGTGGAAGGATGTTCCCCTCTCTATAATACTTAGCTAACACGAAGAAATGATTCCCAATAAATTTGTTAAACATCAAGTCTGTCATGTTTAGGACTAGCAGAAGTTGATGAGAAAAGAACCCATAAAAGAAATGGCATCAACTATTTGTTTAGACCAGTAAACAGTGCTTCACAAACTTGAAATTAATACGAATTGAATCTCATCAACAGATCACTTAAAAAATGCCAATGATATATATTTAAGATTTGCCTGCAAACTCAACCCTGGAGCAATTTGCCTTTTGATACATCTTAAGTAACACTACCCAGTTCAATTACGCATAGCACCCAATCTCAGAAAAAGGTATTGCCGAAATAGCCTATTTCCTCAAATCTTAACATTTTTCGCAAGATTTGCTCCTACTTTGGCCGCCATTGCCCCAACAGCTGATCTCTAAATTCCATTCTAGTTCCACTTTCTGTTCATTGTGACGTCATTCTTTCGTTAAAAAATACGAACCTGAGAAATTTGTACGCAAGCTCTTGGAATAGTTAGACAAATCAATATTAGATATTTGCATATATGAATGAAATGTTTTACAAGTTTTAGTGGATTATATTGTTACTGCATGATGCATGATGCTGAAAAGCATATTGTTTATGCATATGCTAATGCAGCAGTGGCGGCTCAACCCTAAAGCCGCTAAAGCAGTGGCTTTAGGCCTCCAAAAAATTAAGGCCCCAAATTTTCTCAAATTATATGTAGTAATAAATAATTATGTATTTAGTATTAGTGATAAATAAATTAGTTTTAATCATTTGTTGTCAATTTTTAAATTTTGTACTAAAAATTGTAGATTATTAAATTTGCATTTACTTTCTATTTTTGTTACCTCATGCATGGTTGGTGGATGGGCTCAACTTCTTAATTTTTGTCTAACTCACTTCAACTTGAATCAATTTTGTGTATAACTATGATCTTGTAGAATCTTCTTCTATTCTTTAAGTGCTTTTTAGACAATTTTTTTATCTTAAGCTATGAAATTATTAAAGGATTAGATATGAAAAAGCATTTCTTAACCTCGAATGTCTTTTGAGGCCTCTTTTTAAATTTTCGCTTTAGGCCACATGTAGTGTTGAGCCGCCTCTGTGCTAATAGAATATGGTTGTGACTTGTGAAGATTTTGTAAAAGCAAGAAGTTAAATTATGTTTTAATATTAATATGAGAACTACCTTTGTAGTTGCTTTGGTATGTCATGAGGGTAAATTGTTAATGTAGGATTATGGCCATTAAGTATTATAGTGTCTCTTTGAAAGGATAAACTTATTTCGTGCACCGAAGATTACAGAGTTTCAAAAAAATTAAAATAGTGAAAGGTCCCACCGAGATTTGAACTCGGGTTGCTGGATTCAGAGTCCAATGTCCTGACCACTAGACCATGGGACCATTTTGCCAATACTTTTAGAAGATATTTTATAACGAACCGCTAATCCGTTTGGCAATATATTTTGGTATAATCATGTGGCACTATACCCACCTACCCGACTAATCCTAAAATAAAATTCATATCTAGATACAACTTCAACTTTCAAAACACCTTAAGAAAATTAGGAAGTTAAATCAACACAAAAATTTATAAGAAATGGACATCAATTTTGGACTTGTAAACTAGTTTTCAACGACGATACATTTCCTAACTTTCGAGTTTCTTTTGTGTAGAAAGTTACTTTCTCCATCATCAACGCAAGAAGTCGCGACGAGAAGATTTTTGGAATGTGATCCATGATCGTTATTTGTATGGTGAGTTCGAAACTAAATCATATTCGTTATTAAGAGAACTAGTCTTAGAATATGCGCGTTGCATGTGTGTCTCATCTCGATATTAGACTTGTGTTTAAGTTATAAAATAAATTTAAAAGAAAAAGAAAATTATGTTCTAAATGATTAATTATTAGTCTTATTTAGTTATTCAATAAAGGAAGAAACTTTATCCCATAAAAGTATTAAATCATCTCAATCAATATGTAACTTAAAATTGATTCCAATTTTATAATTCAATTCTTTAAGTGCCATATTTCTTTTAAGTTTCAGCAAGAACACATAACTTTTGAAGATATAACATTTTTAAAGTAAAGCTCTTTTTTTTGGTAGAAAGTAAAGCTCTTTTTAAAGAACTTTGATTCCATAAAAAATTTAATATCCTAAAGAAAAACTACGTTTTATCCTCTCTTTGATATTTTTACGGCAGTAGTCTTGAATTATGCATGAACTCGAAATAGCAAAATCATTGGCCATATAACTATCCGAAATAAGTGAAGGAGTTTATCCACATTCATTACAAAATCAGAGTACGTGGAGAATTTGCATTCCATTATCCTATTAAATTTGAATGATAAAGATTTTAAAAATAAATATAGGTATTTTATATTGTTCAAAAAAAGAAAGAATTCATATAAAGCAAAATTCTAATTTATTTTAGAGTATTAAATATTATTATTTCTCACTTATTTCAAATAATGTAAAAAGTTATAACTAAAATTTTAGTTAATTACAAAATCTTATAATTTTAAAAAAAATATAAGATTAAAAGTTGTTAAAATGAAGTAAAAGATCCAATGAGAGCACAAAAAAATGTAGAAGAAATAACTTGACAAATGATTGAAGCATACACTCTAGTGCAAAAAGGCGACTATGCAACCAAGATTCACAATATGTAACAGAATAACAATAATAGAAGTTATCAGAAATTTACGGGAAGGGGCAACATGCTATGGGGGATACCAGAATAAGGAAACACAGAAATAACTGAAATGAAACAATTAAGGCACTTGAAACGATAACACAAATAATCAACACAACAGAAACAAATGCACGGCATCACCCTTCGTGCTTTTACTCTCAATCCTCACCATGCAATCAATAATGGAAATGTGCACGGCATCACCCTTCGTGCTTTATCACTCTTCCTCACCATGTGAATAATAGGAATGTGCACGGCATCACCCTTCGTGCTTTATCACTCTTCCTCACCATATGCATCAATATAAACATAAATGTGCACGGCATCACCCTTCGTGCTTTATCACTCTTTCCTCACCATATGCATAAGTATGAATGTGCACAGCATTACCCTTCGTGCTTTATCACTCTTTCCTCACCCAAACAGTAGAAACAATAACATCCCGGCAAGAGAATCAACAATGGAAACAAATACATCCCGGCAAGGGAATCAGCTATAACCAATCTCGTCCCAATAGTTATCTTCACAAAATGAATCTCAACTTGAGGCAATACTCAACAATGGTCAAATACCAAGAAAATATCATAAGTCTTGTTCAACAGGGTTAATCTTCAATTTAAGCATGGATAGTACATAATAAGAATCACAACAGTCACAATACAAGACTCGCGGGCATGCTTGACACCAACGTATAGATACTCGTCACCACACCTATACGTCGTACACAACACAAACACGTAGAAAATAAGACACAACACCTATTCCCTCAAGCTAAGGTTAGGCCAAACACTTACCTCGATTCCACGGCCAAAAATCAAGCCTCAGATACCGCTTTTCCTCTAGATTTCACCTCCAATTCACTTGTATCTAGTCAAAATTAACTTAACAACATCAATAAATGCTAAAGAGCTCAAACCCAATGCGTAATTATAGTTTTTCCAACATTTTCCCAAAACAAGTCAAAAATCGACCCCGGGCCCGCTTGATCAAAACTCGAAGTTCGGACCGAAACCCGATTACCCATTCACCCCCGAGCCCGGATATGCAATTAGTTTTGGAATTCGATCTCAATTTGAGGTCTAAATCACCAAATTTCAAAATTCCCAAATTTCACCCAAGAACACCTAATTTCTCATGAAAATCCCCAGATTTTGAGATGAAATCATGTAAAAAGATGCATTAGATTGAAGAAGATGAGTTAGAAATCACTTACCTATGATTAGGAGAAGTTTGGGTCTTTGAAAAATCGCTTAGGGATGTTTAGGGTTTGAGAGAATTTGAAAAATGATGAAAATCTCGTCTGAAATCCCGCTTAACAGGTCGTAGTTATCACATTTGTGATTAGGGGTTCGCAATTGCGAGCCCCGCAAATGTGAACATTACATCACAATTGTGAAGAATGCTCAGGCCTGCTATTATCGCAAATGCGAACATTTGTTCGCAATTGCGACCTGTTCTTATCGCAAATGTGATGATGAACTTCGCAATTGCGAAGGTCCCCTGCCCAGCCTTTTCATCGCAAATGCGAAGGGTCTTCGCAAATGCAATGCTCGCATTTGCGAGCCAGGCTTCGCAATTGCGAAGCCTGCAGACCTGCAACACTCCAGCAGTTTTTCTTAAGTTCAAAACACTCTGTGGCCTATCCAAAATTCACCCGAGCCCTCGGGGCTCCAAACCAAACATGCACACAAGTCTAAAAATATCATATGGAGAGCTCGTGCGATCAAATCGCCAAATTAACATCTTAAACAACGAATTTAGCATCAAAATTAATGAAATTCTCAAGAACACCTAAAGTTACTATTTTCACAACCGAGGGTCCGATTTATATCAAATCAACTCCGATTCTTACCAAATTTCACGGATTCAACTTAAACATTATTTTAAACGTGTACCGGGCTCCGAACCCAAAATACAGGCCCGATACCATCAAGAACACACACCATTTCACTTCCTAAAGTCTTTATATTTTCCAGCAAACAATTTTCTTTAAAAATTCTTTTCTCGGGCTAGGGACCTTGAAATTCGATTCTGGGCATACGCCCGAGTCCCATATTTTCCTACAGACCCTTCGGGACCGTCAAATTACGGGTCCGGGTCCGTTTACCCAAAATGTTGACCGTAGTCAACTTAATTCAATTTTAAAGGCAAAGTTTAGCATTTTCTCAATTTTTCACATATAAGCTTCCCAGAAGTGCGCCCGGACTGCGCACGCAAATCGAGGAGAAAGAATATGAGGTCTTGAAGGCCTCGGAACCTCGGATTGAGTTCTAAAACACGAGATGACCTTTTGGGTCATCACATTCTCCACCTCTAAAACAACCGTTCGTCCTCGAACGGACATAGAAAAGTACCTGAGTCGGTGAAAAGATGGGGATATAGGCTCCGCATATCGGACTCGGACTCCCAGGTAGCTGCCTCCACAGGCTGACCTCTCCACTGAACACGAACCGACGGATAACTCTTTGATCTCAACTAACGAACCTGCCGGTCTAGAATAGCCATCGGCTCCTCCTTATAGGTCAAGTCCTTGTCCAACTGGACCGTGCTGAAGTCTAACACGTGGGATGGATCGCCGTGATACTTCCGAAGCATGGACACATGAAACACTGGATGTACAGCTAATAGACCCGGCGGCAATGCAAGTCTATAAGCCACCTCTCCCACTCGATCAAGGATCTCAAAAGGCCCGATGAACCTAGGGCTTAGCTTGCCCTTCTTTCCAAATCTCATCACGCCCTTCATGGGCGACACCCGAAGCAACACTCGCTCTCCGACCATGAATGCCACGTCACGAACCTTACGGTCGGCATAACTCTTTTTCCAGGACTGAGCTGTACGAAGCCTATCCTGAATGATCTTGACCTTGTCCAAGGCATCCTACACCAAATCCGTACCCTACAACCGAGCCTCTCCCAGCTCAAACCACCCAACCGGCGACCGATACCGCCTACCATATAATGCCTCATAGGGAGCCATCTAGATGCTCGACTGGTAGTTGTTGTTGTAGGCAAACTCCGCTAATGGCAAGAACTGATCCCAAGACCCTCCAAAGTCAATAACACATGCTCGGAGCATATCCTTCAAAATCTGAATAGTACGCTCAGACTGTCCGTCCGTCTGGGGATGAAATGATGTGCTAAACTCGACTCGTGTACCCAACTCACGTTGAACTGCCCTCCAGAAATGCGAGGTAAACTGCATACCTCGGTCGGAAATAATAGACACGGGCACACCATGAAGACGAACAATCTCCGGGATATAGATCTCAGCTAACCTCTCTGAAGAATAGGAAACTGCCACAGGAATGAAATGCGCTGACTTAGTTAGCCTATCAATAATAACCCATACCGCGTCGAACTTCCTCTCAGTCCGTGGGAGTCCAACAACGAAGTCCATAGTGACACGCTCCCACTTCCACTCGGGAATCTCAATCTTCTGAAGCAAACCACCAGGTCTCTGATGCTCGTACTTTACCTGCTGACAATTCAAACACCGAGCTACATATGCAACAATATCCTTCTTCATCCTCCTCCACCAATAATACTACCACAAGTCTTGATACATCTTGGCGGCACCCGAATGAATAGAATACCGGGAACTATGGGCCTCCTCAAGAATCAACTCTCGAAGTCTATCCATATTAAGCACACAAACTCGACCCTGCATCCTCAAAACTCCATCCTCTCCAACTGTAACCTGTTTGGCACCACGGTGCCGCACTGTGTCCCTAAGGACTAGCAAATGAGGATCATCATACTACCGATCTCGGATACGCTCAAATAGTGAAGACCGAGCTACTTTACAAGCTAAAACACGGTTGGGCTCAGAAACATCCAACCTCATGAACTGATTGGCTAACGCCTGAACATCCAAAGCAAGCGGTCTCTTACCGACTGGAATATACGCAAAACTGCCCATACTGGCTGACTTCCTACTCAAAGCATCGGCCACTACATTGGCCTTTCCCGGGTGATACAAGATGGTGATATCATAGTCTTTCAGTAGCTCCAACCACCTCCTCTGCCTAAAATTTAGCTCCTTCTGCTTAAACAAATATTGTAGACTCTTGTGATCCGTGAACACCTCACATGTCACGCCATATAAATAATGCCTCCAAATCTTCAGCGCATGAACAATGGCTGCTAGCTCCAAATCATGAACTGGATAATTCCTCTCGTGAATCTTCAACTGCCGCGAAGCATATGCAATAACCTTGCCATTCTGCATCAACACCGCACCAAGTCCAATACGAGATGCGTCACAATATATTGTAAATGGACCTGAACCTGTGGGCAAAACTAACACCGGCGCCGTAGTCAAAGTTATCTTGAGCCTCTGGAAGCTCGCCTCACACTCGTCCGACCACCTGAACTGGGAACCCTTCTGGGTCAACCTGGTCATCGGGGCTGCTATAGATGAAAACCCCTCCACGAACCGACGGTAATAACCCGCCAAACCCAAGAAACTCCAGATCTCCGTAGCTGATGTAGGTCTAGGACAGTCCTTGACTGCCTCTATCTTCTTCGGATCCACCTAAATACCCTCTGCTGATACAACATGACCCAAGAAAGCAACTGAACTCAACCAAAACTCACATTTCGAAAACTTTGCATACAACTGATTGTCCCTCAGAGTCTGAAGAGCGACTCGAAGATGCTGCTCATGCTCCTCTCGGCTGCGGAGTAGATCAAAATATCATTAATGAAGACAATCACGAAGGAATCCAAATACGGCCTGAACACTCGGTTCATCAAATCCATGAATGCTGCTGGGGCATTTGTCAACCCAAATGACATCACCAGAAACTCGTAATGCCCTTACCGAGTGCGAAAAGCTGTCTTAGGGACATCGGATGCCCTAATCCTCAACTGATGGTAGCCAGATCTCAGATCAATTTTCGAAAATACCTTGGCACCCTGAAGCTGATCAAACAAATCATCAATCCTCGGCAATGGATACTTGTTCTTGATGGTGACTTTGTTCAAATGCCGATAATCTATGCACATCCTCATCGATCCATCCTTTTTCTTAACAAACAACACCGGCGCACCCCAAGTCGAGACACTAGGCCTAATAAAGCCTTTATCAAGCAAGTCTTGCAACTGTTCTTTCAATTCCTTCAACTCTGGCGGGCCATGCGATACAGAGGAATAGAAATGGGCTGAGTGCCCGGAGCTAAATCAATGCAAAAGTCAATATCCCTGTCAGGTGGCATACCCGGCAAGTCTGCAGGAAATACCTCTGGAAACTCACGAAAAACGAGCACAGAATCCATAAAAGGAACCTCAGCACTAGAATCACGAAGATACGCCAAATAAGCCAAACATCCCTTATCAACCATGCGCCGGGCCTTCATATATGAGATAACCCTGCTGGTAGAATGACCAGGAGTCCCTCTCCACTCCAAACGAGGTAACCCCGGCAATGCTAAGGTCACGGTCTTGGCATGACAGTCCAATATAGCATGATAAGGGGATAACCAATCCATCCCCAAGATGACATTGAAATCCACCATATCGAGAAGTAGGAGATCTACGCTAGTCTCGAGACCCCCAATAACAACCACACACGAACGATAGACACGATCTACCACAATAGAATCACCCACCGGTGTAGACACATATACCGGAGCACTCAAAGAATCACGAGGCACAACCAAATACGTAGCAAAATAAGATGACACATAGGAGTATGTAGACCCTGGATCAAATAGGACCAATGTATCTCTACTGCAAACTGAAACCGTACCTGTGATAATGGTATAGGATGCCTCAGCCTCAGGTCTGGCTGGGAAAGCATAACATCGGGGCTGGGCCCCACCACTCTGAACCACATCCCTGGGACGGTCTCCTGCTGGCTGGCCTCCATCTCTAGCGGCCTGACCTCCACCTCTAGCTGTCTGACCCCTGCCCCTAGCTACTGAGCGGGCAGTGGAACACCTGGTGCCTGAACCATGGCACGAGAACCCTAATACTGAGAACTGTTAGACGCTCGAGGGCAAAATCTAGCAATGTGCCTCGGATCGCCACAAGTATAACAAGACTTCGGTTGCTGAGACTGCTGACCTTGAAACTGACCCTGACGGCCTGAGTAACCACCGTGAAAACTCTGGAGCGGAGGTGCACTGATAGGAGCTGATGGTGCACTGTAGGGCAACTGATCAGAATACTGCATGTGAGAACCACGGCCACCTGGAGCACCATGAGAAGCCTGAAGTGCTGAATGGAACGGCCTGGGAGGATGGACCCTACCAAAAGAATCCCTGCCTCCAAACGAGGCACCACTGAATCTGCCAGAATGACGAGGCCTCTTGTCAGACCCCTGACCGCTCCCCTGAGCTAGAACCATCTCAACCCGCCTGGCCACATCGGCCGCATCCTGAAAAGAAATCTCGCTCCCTGTCTCCTTAGCCATCTGCAATCTAATGGGCTGAGTGAGTCCCTCAATAAACCTCCACACCCTCTCTCTCTCGGTGGTGAGTATAAGAAGAGCATGTCGATCCAAATCAATAAATCTCGTCTCGTACTGGGTGACAGTCATAGAACCCTGCTGAAGACGCTCGAACCGTCTGCGGTACTCCTCTCTTTGAGTGACGGGAAGGAACTTCTCGAGAAATAGCTGCGAGAACTGGTCCCAAGTGAGAGCTGGTGACCCAGCTGGTCTGGCCAAACAATAATCTCTCCACCATTTCTTGGCGGAACCTGATAGACGAAAAGCAGCTAAGTCGAACCCATTGGTCTCCACTATCCCCATGTTCCGAAGAACCTCATGACAGCTGTCTAAATAATCCTGGGGATCCTCTAAAGATGTACCACCATAGGTAGTAGTGAAGAGCTTGGTGAACCTGTCCAATCTCCACAAGGCATCTGAAGACATAACCGATCCATCACCGGTCTGAGCTACAACACCCGGTGGAACTACCCCAACTGGCTGAGCTGCTGGAGTCTGAAGCTGGGGACGCATCTGCTCCGGAGTGCGAGTAGCGGGAGTATGTGCCCCTCCCCCAGCCTGAGTGATGGCTGGTGCTACAGGAAGTATACCTGCCTGAGTGACACTCTCCATAAGGCCCATTAGACGGACCAGAGCATCCTGGAGTACCGGGGTAGCGATGAACCCCTCTGGGACCTGAGCTGGGCCCGCTAAAACTGTCTCGGCCGGAACCTCATCATCAAACTCTACCTGAGGCTCCACCGCTGGTGCTGCTGCTGCTGCTCTGGGCTGAGCTCTGCCCCTGCCTCGGCCTCTAGTACGGCCTCGACCTCGTCCTCTGCCACTCGTAGGAGCTGTCGTTGGGGGCTCGGGCTGCTGATCAGCTGATGTAGCAGTACGTGTTCTCGCCATCTACGAAAGAACAGAGTAGAAGTTCAATTAGCATTGAGAAATCAACCGCACGATAGAGATGAATAGAAGTGAAATTGTTCCTAACTCTGTATCCTCTGGGGGATAAGCACAGACGTCTCTATACCGATCCACAGACTCTACTAAGCTTGTCCGCGAATTGTGAGACCTAAGAAACCTAGAGCTCTGATACCAACTAGTCACGACCCGAATTTCCCACCGTCGGTATCGTGATGGCGCCTAACATTGAACCTGCTAGGCAAGCCAACGTTACTGATCACTTTACCTTTTTTTTTCACTCTATCCTTTAACAATTTATGAGTTATCATAAGAAAATCAGCGGAATAAATGCGGAAAACACAATTTAACAGATTATCTTAATACAAATACGAAATCCATAATAAAACTACACCCAGAACTGGTGTCACATTTTCACGGACTGTCTACGAATACTACAAATAATGGTCTGAACAAAGAAGTACAAATCTGTCTCGGAAATAGATAAAATAGTGGTCCGTATGGTCCAGTATTAGGATCTGCACAAAAGTGCAGAGTGTAGCATCAGTACAACCGACCCCATGTACTGGTAAGTGCCGAGCCTAACCTCGGCGAAGTAGTGACGAGGCTAGGACGCGACCAACATCATAAACCTGTGCAGTTAAACAATATCTAACAGAATAACAATAATAGAAGCTATCAGAAATTTACGGGAAGGGGCAACATGCTATGGGGGATACCAGAATAAGGAAACACAGAAATAACTGAAATGAAACAATTAAGGCACTTGAACCGATAACAACAAATAATCACAACAACAGAAAACAAATGCACGACATCACCCTTCGTGCTTTTACTCTCAATCCTCGCCATGCAATCAATAATGGAAATGTGCATGGCATCACCCTTCGTGCTTTATCACTCTTCCTCACCATGTGAATAATAGGAATGTGCACGGCATCACCATTCGTGCTTTATCACTCTTCCTCACCATATGCATCAATATAAACATAAATGTGCACGGCATCACCCTTCATGCTTTATCACTCTTTCCTCACCATATGCATAAGTATGAATGTGCACAGCATTACCCTTCGTGCTTTATCACTCTTTCCTCACCCAAACAGTAGAAACAATAACATCCCGGCAAGGGAATCAACAATTGAAACAAATATATCCCGGCAAGGGAATCAGCTATAACCAATCTCGTCCCAATAATTATCTTCACAAAATGAATCTCAACTTGAGCCAATACTCAACAATGGTCAAATACCAAGAAAATATCATAAGTCTTGTTCAACAGGGATAATCTTCAATTTAAGCATGGATAGTACATAATAAGAATCACAACAGTCACAATATAAGACTCACGGGCATGCTTGACACTAACGTATAGATACTAGTCACCACACCTATACTTCGTACACAACATTAACACGTAGCAAATAAGACACAACACCTATTCCCTCAAGCTAAGGTTAGGCCAAACACTTACCTCGATTCCAAGGCCAAAAATCAAGCCTCAAATACCACTTTCCCTCTAGATTTCACCTCCAATTCACTTGTATCTAGTCACAATTAACTTAACAACATCAATAAATGCTAAAGAACTCAAACCCAATGCCTAATTATAGTTTCCCCAACATTTTCCCAAAAAAAGTCAAAAATCGACCCCGGGCCCGCTTGGTTAAAACCCGAAGTTCGGACCGAAACCCGATTACCCATTCACCCCGAGACCGATATGCAATTAGTTTTGGAATCCGACCTCAATTTGAGGTCTAAATTCCCAAATTTTGAAATTCCGAAATTTCACCCAAAAACACCCAATTTCCCATGAAAATCCCTTGATTTTGAGATGAAATCATGTAAAAAGATGCATTAGATTGAAGAAGATGAGTTAGAAATCACTTACCTATGATTTGGAGAAGTTTGGGTCTTTGAAAAATCGCCTAGGGATGTTTAGGGTTTGAGAGAATTTGAAAAATGATGAAAATCCCGTCTGAAATCCCACTTAACAGGTCGCAGTTATCGCATTTGCGATCAGGGGTTCGCAATTGCGAGCCCAGCAAATGCGAACATTATATCGCAATTGAGAAGAATGCTCATGTCTGCTATTATCGCAAATGCGAACATTTGTTCGCAATTGCGACCTGTTCTTATCGCAAATGCGATGATGAACTCCGCAATTGCGAAGGTCCCCTGCCCTGCCTTTTTATTTCAAATTCGAAGGGTCTTCGCAAATGCAATGCTCGCCTTTGCGAGCTAGGCTTCGCAATTGCGAAACCTGCAGACCTGCAACACACCAGCAGTTTTTCTTAAGTTCAAAACACTCCGTGCCCTATCCAAAACTCACCCGAGCCCTCGGGACTCCAAACCAAACATGCACACAAATCTAAAAACATCATATGGACTTACTCGTGCGATCAAATCGCCAAAATAACATCTTAAACATCGAATTTAGCATCAAAATCAATAAAATTTTCAAGAACACCTAAAGTTACTATTTTCACAACCGAGGGTCCGATTTATATCAAATCAACTCCGATTCTTACCAAATTTCAAAGATTCGACTTAAATATTATTTTAAACCTGTACCGTGCTCCGGACCCAAAATACGGGCCCGATACCATCAAGAACATACACCATTTCACTTCCAAAAGTCTTTATATTTTCCAGCAAAATAATTTTCTTTAAAAAAAATTTTCTCGGGCTAGGGACCTCGGAATTCGATTCCCGGCATACGCCCGAGTCCCATATTTTCCTACGGACCCTCCGGGATAATCAAATCACGAGTCCGGGGCCGTTTACCCAAAATATTGACCGTAGTCAACTTAATTCTATTTTAAAGGCAAAGTTTAGCATTTTCTCAATTTTCACATATAGGCTTTCCGGAAGCGCGCACGGACTGCGCACACAAATCGAGAAGAAAAAAATAAGATTTTGAAGACCTCGGAACCCCAGATTGGGTTCTAAAATACGAGATGACCTTTTGGGTCATCACAATGTGAAAGCAAAATTCAACTACTAATACAAATACATGAATGCAAAATTCAACTATTAATATAAAAAAAAATTACTCAAAGAAAGTGAACCTGAAACCTTACTTTGTAGTTGTTGCTTCAACAAGGCAAAGTTTTATAATGATGAAAATGTGTAATTATGACTTCTTATATAGAAGTACCTGTGTATATAATTGTTTAAAAATTTATTCAAAAAACTCTAATAAAAAAGAAGTTCACAAAAGCTCGTTTTCACCTAATATATTTTATAAAAAATTAGTTTCAAACATTTATACGAAAATTTTCCTAGTATGTGTACGTGAATTAGTTAAAATTTTGTTTACTAAAAAAATTTTCCAAGTGTGAAAATTAATGCTTCTAAATTTGAATACAGTTGAAAGTATCGAAAGTTTCATAGTGTATGTGAATTAGTGAAAATTTTATTAACTAAAAAAAACCGAAACCTTCCTATTGTGTGCGAATTAGACAAAATTTTATTAAGTAACTAAAAAAAGACCCTCCTAAATTTAAAAGGAAAACTTTAATAATACTCCTAATTATTAACGGAGTTGGACGGAAATTTTCCAATTATGTAGTGAACTATAATATTTTCTACTATGAGTACTTGAAATTCTAGAACCGAAAAGAATTGAAGATCAATATTACAGATATTCAACGAGTAATTAAATGGCGATTCCTATATAGTAGGGAATTAATCAAATGAGTATTCTTAAATATTAAGAAAATAGTAAATAACTATTTTGTCAAGTGTGAACTCTAGTTTAAAAGAATAAAAAAGGCGAACGATATTTTACTAAGGGCCTTCGTGTTTTTAATATAATATAGATTAGATAGATACACTTTATTGAATTAGTTTCTTTAATTTATGTTTATTAGTTTTTAAATTACATTAATGAGGAAAACATGTTTATACATAGACGTCGAGTAGATAAGGATGATAGTCCCTCCTTTCACTTTTACTTGTCAGCTATTGACTTTGCACTCCCCTAAGAAATAATAAATAAAGTGTATAATTTACCATGATACCCATATTAATAGATATATAGTCTAAATAGACTTGGAATGAGTAATTAATGCTAAGGGCAAAATAAGAAGAATAAATTATTTTTCTCTTGATATGCGAAAGTGGACAAATAAAATTCAAAATCTATTTTTTGAATTATGGACAAATAAAAGTAAATGGATGGATGACTTTTTTACTATTTTCCGCTGTACCAAACACACCCTTAAAGTATGTGTAGACAATAAATTACCTCGAGAAAATAAAGTCAAGATCGAAAAATATTACAACAATCATAGTATTTTATTTCAAATATTTGAGTGTACAATCTTTATGAATCCTCTGATTCTACTCTTCAACAGTAAATAAAAGAGCTTTTGAGCTTAATCTTAAATTTTATTTTATTTTAATCCAAGTGCTTGAGGACTGATCTTGATCTTGACGTATTTTTAATCCAAGGGCTTGCTGCTTGTTCTTGAATCTTTGTCTTGATCTTTTAATTCTTAGAACACTTGAATGCTTGTAGCTTTCAGAGAAATCTGCAGCGTTTGATCCACGAGCTCTCTCTTGCTTCTTGTTATAGCTTCTGGTGTCTTTTCTGGGTTATGAAGACCCCTATTTATAGTTGTGAGAGGAAAGAGTTATGATAATAACAAACTCTTTCCGACCAATCAAATCGAAGTGTGACAAGGCCGCATTTGATTGGCCAGAACATGTCACTTGCACACGTTTCATTAGCCTTTTAATGTGACTTGGCATGCCTTGTCATTTTGACACGTGGCATGATCCTATTGGCTCTTCTGCTTGACCTGGCGCGCCACGTCACGTGACGCCAAACTGGCCTCTAGAAAGATGACATCTTGGGCCTATTAAAGTGGGCTTATCATTTTTAGCCCAACTAGATGGGCTAGCTCAATGGATTAAGACTTATTAGTTTAATTCATATATATTGGGCTTATAACTAATCCAATTATATTAGCCCAACAAATTTATTTGAACTAATATATTTTGAATTTTAAAATATAGTCCCAATTATTTTACGAATTTAATTCCAATAAAATTTATATGCCTACAAATACCTCCTACTTTAAGACTTGACGGGGTATTGAACTTTGATGACTAGGCTTGAAGTATTAACTTGATTATGGGATACACCTTACATATGCCAAAACAGATAATAACTATTTTTTAACAACTTGTCTATTAACTAATGGAAAAGACTTCTAAACAAGAGAGAGAATGTCTGACTTCTCTCTGGAAAACTTAGAAGAAGAACCCTAGCTTCTTCTCTTAACCAACCACAACACCATTCCATCAACTATAACACCAAACAAACACATGCTGGAAGATCTAATCCCAGAACAACAACACAATGCTAAAACGACACAAACTCCTAACGGTAAAGACACAGTTATGGAACATCTTGAAGAAAATAAGACAATTACACCAAGCTCACAACAGCTCTTGAGCTCCCAAACAATGGAGGATCACCAAAACAATTCTGAACATGGTAATGGCAAACAATACCATAAAAATACCTTCTTATCCAAGCTGCAAGAAAACCTAGACACTATTCAAACCAAAAACCAAATAACAGTGCAAAAATCTATCCTTGGCTTTGATACTTCGGACGAAACTGAAAACATCTTTGACTCGGACAATTTCATACCCATAACTTCGGAGGATAAGGAACGAATATACAAATATTGGGAAAATGCTCTAATAATCAAAATATTTGGTAGACGAGTAACTTACCAATTCCTACAACAAAAAATACATGCTATATGGAGACCAACCGAGCACTTATCACTGATCGACCTTGGTTATGATTATTACCTCATAAAATTCACTAGACCGGAAAACTATGACAAAGCACTACACGGGGGACCTTGGTTCATCGGAAACCAATTCCTCACTGTAATGAAATGGGAGCCCAGGTTCATCGCCTCAACAGCATCACTAACCTTCTCAGCAGTCTGGGCCAGATTACCAGAGCTCCCAGCAGAGTTCTACGACTATGAGATTCTTCACAAAATAGGAAATAAATTAGGAAAACTTCTTAGGATCGACGCGTGCACCACCTCAACCACTAGAGGTAAATATGCAAGACTATGTATTCTAACACCCATTGAGAAACCCCTTAAAACACACATCATCATAGGAAATCACTACCAAAAAATAGCCTACGAAGGATTCAATCTTTTGTGCGAGTCATGTGGATGCCTAGGACACAATTCAAATAATTGCCCTAATGCAGCATCTACTTCAAAACCAAGCACTGATACTAACAATGGTGGGAACATGGAGGTCTATACCCTAACCAGAGAAATAGACCACTGGACAATTGTGACACACCAAAAAAAACCAAAAAGAACACAAACCTGGACTAGTGCTAACCTAAACGATCCCACTGTCTCGAACAAAACTAGGTCAAACGGGAATTCAAAAACCAAAAATGATGGAGCACCAAGTAAAAATCTTCACAGTTCACAACAAACACAATGGCCCAAGACAATGACTTGTTTAATCCAGCGGTCACTACCTTTCCCCCTAAACAAAAACACACTCAGTACACAATGCTAAAACACTAGACAACCCTAGGAACCTATCCGTTCGACAAGGACCCAAAAATCTAGGTAACCCTAGCTGCTACACCAACAAGCCTCCCCTCCCTTTGTCAAACCTCTCCACATCACAATAATGCCCCAATTCACTACCTAGAACCCACATATCCTGCAACAAAAAAGGAGACAGACCCTACTACTAAAAACCAGGGTTAACAACAAAAAACCAAGAAACAAAAACAAAAGCTGAAGACAAATCCTAAGCCTAACAACAAGGAACAATCCGATGGATATTGACCAAAATCCATCTTAGGCAAAGCCCCATCAATATTAATTGGTGATTACAATCATCCTAAAACTAGGTTTCACACCTCCAAAAAAAGAAGACCTCACCTCACACGACCTCCTGTCACAAATCACCACCAACACAAACCATTGAAGAAATACTCTCAAACCAAAAAGCTGGAAATAAAGTCCCATCAACCATGTACATCACACCAATGTATAACAAATCAAACTCTTTATCTTCCAACTCCAACAAACCCTCATCATCCAAAAATACAACTCCCCTTCTGCCTAAGATCAAAGAGCAACATCATGGTCAGGTTTCACCACACCAATTACCAACGCAGGCACAACAGAAACAGGAGAAACGTTTGGATGAGACAACAACCAAGAACGCCACACCATGTACCTTACCCACCATGAACCCACGGAGCCAATAATCTACACAACACCACCACTACCAATGAATCATGTTCCACAGTCATGGGTGGAGTACGGGCTGACAGGTTTCTCCCTCAACATGAATCTCCAGTTGGAGGGGCAAGACATCACAATCCAGCTAGAAAATCCGAGCTACCTTGCTCAGATAGTGACGGAGGGTTGAGGATAGGGCTGGACAATGTTGCAAATCACCCATGGTTGGCCATGTTCAACAACCAAACGCCCCCCTAACCACCCCACCTTGGGGATTCACCCATCACCATGGAGCAGAATACAAAGACCACAACCTTCAGCACCTATAGGGCTGAGCATGCAATTACCTCTATTCCAGGAAACTATCCCCTCAATCCAAGCACACTTCCAGCAGCACCATCCAACCCACAATGCAAACAACCCCAACAATCCAACGTTAAATATCAACCAAACTCATACAGCAACAACCCAAACCCTAGCTACAGTAGCGTTACCAAACAGTCCCCCTACAGCTGCTCAAACACAGATGGAAGAGGGGGAAGAAGAGGAAGGATCGTCGACAGCAAGACGAGTGGAGTACGGCATGATAAGGGACCCAAAGACGCTGGTGTTCAAGGAAAAAAGAGAAAAAAGATACATCTTACGCTGCCCGCACGACTTGAGGAAATTCTCGATCAATATAAGAATTCTTCAAAGCCCCCCGGGAATCTACAAGTACGGGGCAGTGATAATCCCAACCTTGTACGAGCACCACTGGATGAACCAAGACAACAAGGCATGGGGGAGTCCACACCAAGAGACTCCACGGCAGGTACAGGTGGAGATATCCCAAACCCTAAATAGATCGATGAGTGTCATAATCTGGAATTGCAGGGGAGCGGGTAATGAGGAGTTCAGGAGGATATTTAGATCAATGTTAGACTACAACAGACCCTTTCTGGTGGCCTTACTGGAAACAAAGTTAGCGGATCACCAAGCTATAGTGGAGGACTTTAGGTTCACAAAAATGACCCAAGTAGCAGCTCAGGGTAACTCAGGTGGAATGGTTATGATGTGGAATGAAGCAGAGGTAACAGTGGATCAAGTAGCTAGCACTGAGCAGGAAATCCACGCCATGGTAAAGGTAAAAGATTCTCCACACCAATGGCTTTTATTAGTTATTTATGCTAGCTGTTTATTAGAGGAAAAAAGTATCCTATGGAATAATCTAAGAATAGTAGCAAACTCCTTTAAGGGCCCCTGGCTAATCACGGGGGACTTTAATGAAGTGACAGGGGCAAATGAAAATTTTGGCGGATTACCAGTCAACAATAGTAGGGTTTCCAAATTCATAAACTGTATTGACTACTGTGGACTCCTAGACCTAGGGTTTAAGGCCTGGTCAAATAAAAGGAAAAAATTTAAGTTAATAATAATGGAAAGGTTAGATAGATATATGGCAAACACAAACTGGATTAATATATACCCTGAAGCCCAAGTAACTCATCTAACCAGGGTTTACTCGGATCACTGCCCTATTAAACTTGATTTAAGAAGAATTTTGCCCCGTAAAAATAAAGTCTTTAGAATAGAATCAATGTGGTTATCCCACCCCTCCTTTAAACATCTAGTGGAAGCCAATTGGAACGTCCATGACTCTCTTCTAATGGCTATTTAAAACTTCACAAAAGAAGTAAAAAACTGGAACATAACTACCTTTGGGAATATCTTCCATAAAAAAAATGTTACCCTGGCTAGGCTCAAAGGGATACAAAAATCCCCTAAATATACTACTAGTCAATTTCTAAGAGACCTGGAATCAACCCTAACAGAAGACCTTAATGGACTTCTAAAACTAGAAGAGGAATTCTGGAAACTCAAGTCAAGAGTACAATGGCTAAATGAGGGAGACGCAAACACAAAGTTCTTCCACATTACCATAATACAACGTAGAAGAAAAAATAGACTCCTTAGCCTAAGAGATGAGGGAGGTAACTGGTTCTTTCACAATCTCTTTACAACAAGTCATGTTTCCTCCATAACCAATCAAACGCCAATGTCCCACTATACTACTCTTAATAGTATGGACCACCCTGCCCTAAGCTTAGAACCGGATTTCCAAGAAATTAAACAAGCAGTCTTCTCTTTTAAACCATATAAAGCGCCAGGACCGGATGGTCTTCACCCTTTTTTCTACCAAAAGTTCTGGAATGAAACAAAAAATGCCTTAATTAGCTTTTGTAAGGATACATTTCGAAATAAAACGATGACGGAGGAAATGAACAAAACCTACATCTATTTAATTCCAAAATGTAAGAATCCGGAAACTATAAAACAATTTAGACCTATAAGTCTCTGCAACACTGCCTACAAAATCATTACAAAGATTTTAGTTAATAGAATCAAACCACTACTCTCAAAGGTCATACACCCCACACAAACTAGCTTCCTAAAAGGGAGAAGAGCCTCTGATAATGCCATCATTGTGAACGAAGTAATGTCCTACTTCAAGAGAACTAAAGGGAAGAAAGGGAAAATGTTAATTAAAATAGACCTGGAAAAAGCCTTCGACAAAATAGAATGGTCCTTCGTAAGATTCTCACTGATTTCTTTAAATTTCCCTAAAGATCTGATTGACCTAATAATGTCCTGTATTTCCACCACTTCAACTTCAATCCTGATAAACGGGTCTAGCACGGATTTTTTTAGACCCACGAGGGGGATTAGGCAAGGTGACCCCCTATCCCCATACATATTCATAATCTGCATGGAAATGCTATCTAGGCTTATACACCATGAAATTGACTGCTGCAGATGGACCCCCATCAAAATGTCTAATAAAGGACCACAGTTGTCTCACCTGTTCTTTGCAGACGATCTAATCCTGTTGGCAGAAGCCAACCAAAAAAGTTGTAATTCAATAATAGACACCCTTAATAAATTCTGCAACTATTCGGGTCAATCTATTAATTTTCAGAAGTCAAGAGTTATATTCTCCAAAAATACCTCCTCCAGAAACAAGGAATGCATCAGCCAATGTCTATCCATGAAACCCTCGAATGAAGTAGGAAAATACCTAGGATTCCCAATCCTGAACTCACACCCATCCAAAAAAGATTTCCAACCTATTATTGATAGCCTTAACAGTAGACTGCAGGGATGGAAAGTAAATCTCCTGACCACAACAGGTAGGACTACCCTAATAAAATCCACTTTTGCAGCAATCCCCAATCATGTCATGCAAATCTACAGCCTCCCAAAAGCTACCCTTAAAACTATTGACACCATCCAAAGAAACTTCCTGTGGGGGAGTACATCTGAAAAAAGAAAGTGCCACCTTATCAATTGGAACACAGTAACTAGGGATAAGAAGGAAGGAGGCTTGGGGCTATATAAAGCCAAATGGAAGAATCAATCATTCAATGCAACTCTGGCATGGAGATTTGCAAGGAAAAACAATCTCTATGGGTACAAGTCCTACAAAGCAGATATATCATCAATATGGACTCTTCCAGGTGGAAAGACCTAGAGAAGAAAAGAGGAACCCACACCTGGAAAAATATCTGTATTGGAGGAGAAATCTGCGAAAAAGGCATCCATTGGGAAGTAGGTAATGGGGAATCCATTAACCTTTGGCATGATGCCTGGATCATAGATTCAGGCCCCCTTCGATCCCTCATACAGGGGCCTCTGCCTCTCAATGAAATAAATCTTCCCCTAAGTTCTATTCCAGAGGAGGGCACTTTCAACATCAATACCCTCTCTTTTGAGCTACCAGAAACTATTTGTAAAAATTTTTTTAGCACGTATGTTAAACAGAGTGAGGTGGCAGTAGACAAATTTACTTGGGAAGAGGGACCTAATGGATCCTTCTCAACGACGGCTGCTTACAAAATTGTTAAAGCCCGGTCGAAAGACGAAGGAAACTGGACTGACTTTTCTTGGCTATGGAAGCTAGACACACTAAACAAAATCAAGTCCTTCTTATGGAAAGTTGTCCATAATAGGCTACCCACCTCCAAAATGCTATACAATAGAAAAATCACTAACTCCAGCATTTGCAATATATGCCAAAATGAAGAAGAAGACATGGAACACATGTTCTTCAACTGCCGACACTCAAAACCTATTTGGGATCAATTGGGAAGCTTTTACAAATACCCGGATCAGCCACGCAATGAGCTCACTATGCATAACTGGTTAAAACCCATTTGTCACACAAAATCCTCTTTTAACAGATACTTAACTAAGGCAGATATCTTACCCTTTACTCTTTGGCATCTCTGGATCCACAGAAATAATTTTATTTTTAATAATAATAAATCTCCCCTCTCCTTAAAAAACATCGTTAAAAGTGCAACGGAGTTTAAATTGTTAACAGAGTCTATCCAGAGTCCTAACCCCAGGACTACCATCTACATAAAATGGAAGCCACCTGATCGGGAAACTTTTAAATTAAACATAGATGGCTCTAGCTTAGGTAACCCTGGGAGGGGTGGCATTGGAGGGGTTATCAGAGACTGTGAAAGCAACTGGACTATAGGTTTTAATATGTCCATCTCTCACGCTACTAACATATACATGGAAGGCCTCGCCCTTATACAGGGTCTAAAAATAGCTATACAACAAAACATTAGGCGATTAGTGGTTGAAACAGACTGCAGTGCCTTAGTTAACATGCTTACTAACGATAATGGTCCGTATCAAAATTTGATTACTGATTGCAGATGGATGCTTACTAGAGCAGGAGAGCCTCAGGTCACTCACGTCTTCAGAGAAGCGAATGGAGTGGCTGATGTTATGGCAAAACATGGAAGCAACTCGAACTTTTTTGGAAATCCTATGTTGTACTTCTCCCCGCACCCTTTTGTCGTTTCTACTTTTGAACTAGACAAGCTAGAAACTTAACAGGGCGGAATAAATATCTTCATTACAAAAAAAAACAGATAATAACTAACATCTTACAGCACATCAAATGATGACGTGGAGAACACAAATTGTTGCCATGTCTAATGTAATAACTTTGGGTACCTTTTTTTTCATCCACGTAAGACTTCAAAATGGTGCCAAACTTTTCTGTTACGAGAAAAGCAACATTAGTCATTATTGTAACAGCACTGTGTTGTTTCAAGTTTTGTTGAACCATTTCAAAATTGGATTCACGTTTGTTTTACTTCAAGCCTTGACGGCAAACCACGTTTCTCAATCAAATTTGGCACTATTCAAGTCTATTAAGGATTTGTCCATTTCGCCGCCGTCAACAAGTCGACTTCGAAAAGGAGTCTGATTATAATTCTCATCCCACATCGGCAGTAATTTGCAACAGCCCCTTTTGACACTTATATAAATACTCTTGCTCTCCAATTGTACGCATCCATCGTACTAATTGCAAGTCGTACTGAGTCTAGCTTTGTAGACTCAGAAGCATTGATACGAAGGTAATCTCTTCTTCTTGATACGTCAAACTACGAGGTTCTTTATAAGTGAAACGAAGGCCTTTAAAAGTTCGTGATGAAGATCTTTAAAATTTGTGGCGAAGACCCATAAAAATTCGCGTAAGGATCCTTAAAAGATCGTGGCTAAGATTTTTAAAAGTTCGCGGTGACAACCTTTAAAAGTTTGCGGTGGAGACCTTTAAAAGCACGCAATAAAGACCTTTAAAAATTCGTGGTAGAAATCTTTAAAACTCGGCGGTGGGGACTCCTTAGAGTTTTCCACGAGCACCTTCATAAGCACCTTTAACAGTTCGAAACATACGTCTTTTAAAAGTTCGAAACGGAACCTTAAAAATCCGAATGCCTTTAAAAGTTCGAGACGAACACCTTTAAAAGTTCGAGACGAAAACCTTTAAAAATTTGAATGCCTTTAGAAGTTCGAGACGAACACCTTTAAAAGTTCGCAACGAAAACCTTTAAAAATTCGAATGCCTTTACAAGTTCGAGACGAACACCTTTAAAAGTTCTAAACGAAAACCTTTAAAAAGTCCGACACAGACATCCTTTTTTTTTACGTCTGAGGTGATTTTTTCTTCTTCTTTTTTTAATTTATCCATGCTCTCTTTCAAGATTGTAATTGTTACTCTTCCCTTTTGACTTAGGTACTAACAAATATATCTTTTTATGCAGGTTGAACATGGTTTACTTTAGAGACTTAACATCCTCTTCCTCCACGTCCAAGTATCGTGTAGTTTCAAAGTACAAGGATAGTAAAACGGAGACCAGATTACTAGTTGAGACACCACTGACCGGCTTATATGCAGCTTCGTGGCCATTCTTGCAAAATTTATTTCGTTTGGTAGATTGGACCTTTGAAAATACCAAACGTAAATTCAAGGCATGGACTCTTTGTTCCCATAATCACAAAGTTAAGAATGTGGCAAGTTCCCTCCCATGCTTAGGACGACGAATCCTCAAAGGAGAAGTATACTGGAGTGATTCCTTAACTTGTGGTGGCAAGTTTCATTATATTCCCGGCTATTGGGAGTAGACCGAAGATATCCTTAGTAGGAACCATCGAGCATTAAGGGCCACTAATATTTACGATGATGTCTATGCCTCATTGTTTACTTATGATCATTCTACATGTATCATGCAAGCCTTTTGTGATGCTTGGTACCCTCTTACAAACACATTGCTTACCTCAGTTGAAGAGTTATCCATATCCCTTTGGGACTTGTGCACGATTGCGGGTCTGCCTTTAATGGGGTCTCCTTAGGAGGAAGTTATTCCAAATACTCGAGAACTTACAGGTTCTTACGACAAGGATAAAATGTTCCTTCCACAAGCCGGTCAACAATTGTTTGATGCATATCACCAACTCCGAGAGGGAAACACTGAAAATCATAACGTTCCTATGAGAAGATGGATAGAGTTTTGGAGCAAAAAGGTTGTAAAGTATGAACAACCTCTAGCGAGAAAAGAAAAGAAGTCAGCTCGTCCCAAATCAACACACAACCCTACTGGAGCCATAGGTAAAATGGTCAATTGGTCGGAAGTTGAAGAGGCACTATTGTTAAACTTGGGGTTGGAAGTGATAAGAAAGTCGAAGTGTACTTGGCTGTTTTTTTATCATGCTGGTTATGTGTCTTTGTGCTCCCTACAAAAGAAGGCGACTTTATTCGGCCTGAGAATTTCAAGATTGCAGGCCTTCTAGCTTGTGGGCAAAGAATTAACCTTGCAATTCCAGTCTTAGCTAGCATTTACATGGGATTAAACACAATTTCAAATGGCTCACCACTCGATCCTTCTAGAGTTTACTTCCCAATTCATTATGTGTATGGTTGGTTGGCATGTTACTTCAAGACTCATTTTTCTCTAACAAATAGGCCGGCTACTCCTATGATGGACATATATTCAGGTGAGGGAACAACGAGATACTTTGGGAATGAAGACGCAAAAAAACGTATTCATGGAGGAGAAACTGTCGTATGGACTTCCACAATGCCAAGTAATTCTCAACTGTATTATTATCGTGATGATGGCAACGAGGAAGAGTCCGAGTCAAATTATTTTATGAGTATTCTCTCTAATTACCTTCCTTTGAGAAATGGATCGACCTTCATCGTGGATCCTTATAGCCCTCATCGCTTCAATCGTCAATTTGGTTTTTATCAAGACATCCCTGGTTGCTTGGATCAAGATTTTCGCGAGTGCTCTTTAGACAAAGGATTGGAACTTTTACGAATTTTTGTTTTGCCTAAAAGTAGGTCAAAGGCCACATTTCCCCTTATTATGCCCAAGATAAAGAAGTATGTCTCGTCCGATTAGAAGTCTTGGTGGGAAAGAGTGCATGGAAACTTCCTTGAAAACCACTTGCAATCTTTGGTGAATACCGTTGGGCCAGTTACTGCTACGCCTTCAGAGATCACACCTCAAGAGCATAACAGGGAGGGCAAACCTCCTACTTTAAAATCCAAAGTGGTTGTGCCATGCGACGTCAAGGTACCTCCATATAAAAAAGTTCAAAAGAACGGACCTATTCAGGCTCATCAAGCCAATGAGGGTTCCTTTCCATTAGGTATTGTTGTTCTTACCTCCAAAAAATGCCCACCCCAAAACGAGAGTGATAGTAGCCATGGAGATCAAAACTTCAAGCGGGTGAAGCCATATTCAAACAAACAAGGAGATGCTAATTTGGGTGTAGTCGAGATTATTGACAGCATCGGCAGTGCTTCAAGGACTTTGACGGCGATCAAAGAGGTAACGATTAAAACTTTCACATTGTCTTATAATATCCAAGTACTTTCACTAACCGTATATTCTTTTCTATGCATCCAAATGGTGTTCATATTTCAATGGCGTCACACCAAAGCAAGCCACAAGGTAGTAGCGAATCCTTGGCAGAGCCAGATTCGAGGAAATCACTCTCAATACCTAAGTCAGACCTAGAGGCGACTTCCATTCCTAGTCTTGGAGCAAAATCGGGGCCTAATTTTCACCAATGATCACCACCAACGATGTTTATCTTTTATGCAAGAAAGGTGGTCTTGACTCTTCGCAAGGATTTCATATTGAATGCCTGGGCTAAAATTCTGCCAAACTCGAGGACCTTACCGCAGACAATTCTTCGTCTCTTCAATTCGAGATCCAAGTGATTCTCGAGGAGATGGACGAAAAGGGTGTGGATATTTCCCCTCTAAAAGACCTATTGACGTCTTTGTTCGAGCTTGCCACTTCATATGACCAGGCACGATCAACTCTTTCTAACAAGATTGTGGATGTTGAAAAATCAGTCATTTTTAAACGCCAAGGAACATCTTGATCTTGTCTTGATTGAGAAAAGGGAGAAGGTCGAGAAATTGTCTGCCACCAGTCAGTCTTTCAAAGAGGCCAAGGAGAAGGTGAAACTGTTAAGAGCTCTTCGAGGTATTGCCAAGAAAGAGGTTGAAGAGATTGAATCTAAAGTGTCATCTGCTGAAGAGGAGTACCGTAGATGTTCTGATGTTCCCTTGGCAACCGCTGATGACTTGCCCGACGTGGAGATGAAAAAATAACACCTAGAGGCAACCCTTAAAGACTTGGTCAATTACAATTTGTGTTTAGATTAGTCTGCATAGAGTATTTTATTATCCTCTTTTTGTTTTGCATTTGATTAACTAGCGGCTATTCTTAGAAATGAAAACTCTATCCATTTTACTTTATATCACGCGTTTCATCCATGTCTCATTTTTTTCTTTGCGGTTCAATATCAATAGTTCTTTGCTTATCATGTTGTATTGACGCCCACATAATAGAACTTGACTTTTATTTTAACATCGTTGCCATTCATGTCTCGAAGTTCTCTGTATTTGGAGATACATCCTCCTTTTTCTTTAAGGATAATATTGTTCATCACCTTTGCACCTTTTGTGGCAGGAAATATATATCTCAACGTGAGGACGTCAAAAATATGAGCCATTTAATTTCTTAGAAACTAAACTTTAAAATCTAAGACATATCCAAAATTCGGAATCAAACACCTTCAGAATTGCAGCAAGTAATATTTTTGAAACCAACTTTAGATTCCACCATGTTAAAAATTACAGATTTGCACAGTCTTACCAAAAAATTCATATCTTCGGGTAGAAACATCGAAATTGAGAACCGTTTGATTTCATGGAAACTAAACTTCAAAATCTAAGACATATCCAAAATTTGGGATCAACCATTTTGAGTCGTCCCAGATATCATTTTGAATATAACTTTGGATTCCGACACGTTGATAGTTTTAGATTTGCGCAGCCTCACCAAAAAATTTATATCTTGGTGTCAAAACGTCGAAATCAAGAACCACTTGATTTTATGAAAAGTAGACTTCAAGATCTAAGACATAACCAAAATTTGGAATCAAATATTTTGATAATCATCCCAGATATTATTTTGAATCTAACTTTAGATTCTAACACGTTGATAGTTTTGAATCAAACTTCAAAATATAAAACATATCCAAATTTTAAGATTTAATACCTTAAGGATAGTTTCAGATAATATTTCGAAGTCAACGTAAAATTCGGACACACTGACGATTTCCAACTTGCGCTACTTCACTAGAACTTTTATATCTTGATGTAGGAATGTCGAAATCACAAACCGTTTGATTTTATGAAAACAAGACCCCAAAATCTAAAACATTGCCAAAATTTAAGATTTAATACCTAAGGATAGTTTCAGATAGTGTTTCGAAATCAACATTAGATTTTAATATACCGCCAATTTCGAATTGGCGCGACTTCGTCAAAACTTTTATGTTTTGGTATGGAAGCCTCGGGATCACAAGATGTTGTTCTTGATATCAATAAAAATTCAAGAGCTCCATTCTCACAAATATCTTGGGTTCGAGTCTCACTAAATTTGAAATGTTGCGCCCTAGGAATCTTTCTTCTTATATTTGTGTTCCCTTTTGATGCCTCTCTTCTCTTCCCTCTTTTTTTAGGGTAGTGAACGATATGAAGACCAACAAACTTGAAGGTTATACGAACATGAAGACATGGCGAATCCCCAGACTTTGATGCAAATATTGTCATCATTTCAGTGAAGACACCATTTTACCATAGCAACTTGCCCCCTTTAAATCAAATGGGATCCAAAGTTCAACAGGAGGATGGCGTTTCAGCTTGATTTTACATTCCTTTCATTCTTCACTCGGACAACAATTGGGGCACTATGTATCTTTTGGAATAGTGCGACTGAACTCAGAATGAAACTCTAAGCTGCCTACGTACCTCGGTGAAGAGGATAAAATGGGTGAGTTTTTTTTAATAGTCCTAACTTTTGCCTAGGCCGCCTCTTTCGAGGTTTTTCAAGCTAGCTTATACTCTTGTGAATCAGAAGTAACAAGTAGTTTATGCTCTTGCGTTAAGGAGCGTAGTAACTTGCAGTTTAAGCTTGTATTTTAAGGAGCTTTGCGACTTGAAGATTTCACTCAAATTTGAAGAGCTTCATGACATGCAGTTTAGGCTCGCACGTCCAGGAGCGTTGCAACTTGAAGATTTAGCTTACAATTTGAAGTTCCGCTTGAATTTCAAGAGCTTCATTACTTGAAAATTTAGATCACGGTTGAAGAGCTTTGCAGCTTGAACAGTTTGCTCGAATTTGAAGAGCTTTACAACTTGAAAATTTTGCTCTAATTTTAAAAGCCTTACGTCTTAAAGTTCGGCTCTAATTTGAAAAGTTTTGCGATTTGAAATCTTTGCTCAATTTTGAATAGCATTCAACTTGAGTCTTTGCTCGAATTTGAAGATATTTGCAACTTGAAGACTTTGCTCAAATTTTAAGAGCCTTACGTCTTAAAGTTTGGCTCTAATTTGAAAAGCATTGCGACTTGAAGTCTTTGCTCGACTTTGAAGAGCTTTCGACTTGAGTCTTTGCTCGAATTTGAAGAGCATTGCAACTTGAAGACTTTGCTCGAATTTGAAGAGCTTTACATCTTAAAGATTTAGTTCAAAATTGGGAAGCTTCGTGACATATAATACAGACTCATGTGCCAAGAAGCATTACAACTTGCAGTTTAGGCTCGTGCATTGAGGAGCATTGTAATTTGAAGATTTAGCTTACAATTTGAAATGCTTCGAAATGAAGACTTGATCAACTTTAAAGTACTTTGCAACTAAAAGTTCAGCTCAAATATGAAGAGCTTCGTGACTTGAAGATTTAGCTCAAAGTTGAAGAGCTTTGCAACTTGAAGTTTGGCTCAAATTTGAAGAGCTTTGTGACTTGAAGATTTAGCTCGACTTTGAAGAGCTTTCGACTTGAGTCTTTGCTCGAATTTGAAGATCTTTGCGACTTAACACTTTGCTCGAATTTGAAGAGATTTACAACTTGAATACTTTGCTCAGTTTTGAAGAGCTTTACGTCTTAAAGATTTAGCTCAAATTTGGAGAGTTTCATGAGTATAGGCTCATGTCCCTAGAAGCATTAAAACCTGTAGTTTAGGCTCGTGCGTTGAGGAGCATTATAACTTGCAGTTTAGGCTCATGCATTAAGGAGAATTATAACTTGCAGTTTAGGCTCATGCGTTAAGGAGCATTATAACTTGCAGTTTAGGCTCATGCGTGGAGCATAGCAACATGCATGGACTCTTCAGTTTCATCTTCGGATGGATACTTGCCCCCATTTTGAGCATTGTCTGCTTCTATTTCATCATGAGGCTCAAAGTCAAGAAACTTTTGATCTCCACTTGTAGACATACTCAATTCCATATCATGTGCACGAGTTGCTAGTTCTTCAAATGTTTTGGGTTTTATGCCTTGTAAGATATAGCGAAGACTCCAATGCATGCCTTGATTGCACATTTTGATGCCACAAGTTTCGCTAAGGCGATCTTTGCAGTTGAGGCTTAAGATCCTCCAGTGGTTGATGAAGTCAATAATTGTATCATCCTTTACTTGATGAGTTTTTGTAAGTTTAATCATGCTTACGATGTGCCTTGTGCTATAGAAACGACTGAGAAACTCTTGCTCCAACTGCTCCCAATTATCGATAGAACCAGGTTCGAGATCTGTGTACCAATCGAATGCATTACCTTTGAGAGAACGAACAAACCGTTTGATAAGATAATCACCGTACGTTCCAGAATTGTTTCAAGTTCCAACAAAGTGCGCTACATGTTGTTTTGGATTTCCCATGCACTCGAATTGTTGCAATTTAGGAGGTTGATAACCAACATGCTTCTTTAAGTTATCAATTCTTTGCATATACGGCTTTGCATATGTGAGATATAATTTGGATGACGACTCAGGCTTATCTTTGATAGCCTTCATGATGAAGGCCTTCAATTTCTCAATGGGAATCGGATTTTCGACGGAGACTTGGATCTCATTGGCTGTCGTTGCTTGCTTTTTGGAAGAGTCTCCTTTTTCTTGTGACCTTTGAAAATTTAAAGGCGTTTGTGTGGATTCTCTTTCTACTATGCTATCCAATTTATTTGTTAACTTGGAAAATTAAGCATCTTGATCATGCATGCGCTTTGACAAGCCTTCGACTGCTTTCGTCAAATTTGCAAGTTGTTCTTCTATGGTAGAAGCTTCAATAACAATTGCTTGCATGATCGACGTAGAGGATGAAGAATGATATAGATCATTATTGAGATAGAGCTCAGAGGTCGCATTAATAGAGGCTAGAGTAGATCCAGTGCTCAAGTCATCATCATCGGCTTGCATGAAGGGTTTCTTGGACTTAGATAAACTAAGTTGGGCAAGAATCTTTTCAATTCTTTCGGCGACGT
Source organism: Nicotiana attenuata (assembly GCF_001879085.1). Classification (NCBI taxonomy): domain Eukaryota; kingdom Viridiplantae; phylum Streptophyta; class Magnoliopsida; order Solanales; family Solanaceae; genus Nicotiana; species Nicotiana attenuata. The sequence continues at coordinate 361,409 of NW_017670522.1, forward strand.
CATTCCGTTTTTGGGTCGTGTTTACATAAGATATTACTCCTTTTAAGGATGAAGATACTAAAATAGGGGTTGATATGGATAACACTTGGAGTGCTTGTTGTCCTAAAGATATTGCTTTAATCCTTCTAACTGGCTCAAAGCTTTCAAAGGTAACATCGAGTATGCTTTTCAAATCAGCATAGAACTTGGAATTAGCAGCCTTAATGGAAGTTGATCTGGAGCTGATTTTCTGTGACGCCATTTCGATGTTCTTGAACTTTGGTGATTGAAAAGTTAAGATGAGAGGTAGAGATTGTCCCACTGGGCGTGCCTGAATTTGTAGACAATAAACTAAGTCGAGAAAATAAAATCAAGACCGAAAAATATTGCAACAATCGTAGTATTTTATTTCGAATATGTGAGTGTAAAATCTCTACGAATCCTCCTATTCTACTCTTCAACAGTAAATAAAAGAGCTTTTGAGCTTAATCTTGAATTTTATTTTATTTTAATCCAAGTGCTTGAGGCCTGATCTTGATCTTGACGTATTTTTTATCCAAGGGCTTGCTGCTTGTTCTTGAATCTTTGTCTTGATCTTTTAATCCTTAGAACACTTGAATGCTTGTAGCTTTTAGAAAAATCTGCAGGTTTGATCCACGAGCTCTCTCTTGCTTCTTGTTATAACTTCTGGTGTCTTTTCTGGGTTATGAAGACCCCTATTTATAGTTGTGGGAGGGAAGAGTTATGATAAGAACAAACTCTTTCCGACCAATCAAATCGAAGTGTGACAAGGCCGCATTTGATTAGTCAGAACATGTCACTTGCACACGTGGCGCAATTTCATTAGCCTTTTAATGTGACTTGGTATGCCTTGTCATTTTGACACGTGGCATGATCTCATTGTCTCTTTCGCTTGACTTGGCATGCCACATCATTTGACACGTGGCGCCAAACTGGGCCTCTAGAAAGTTGACATCTTGGGCCTAATGAAGTGGGCTTATCATTTGTAGCCCAACTAGATGGGCTAGTCCAATGGATTAAGACTTATTTATTTAATCCATATATATATTGAGCTTATAATTAATCCAATTATATTAGCCCAATAAATTTATTTGAACTAATATTGTTACACCCCATGTTTTCGTACGTGAGAGTACGTCGTAAGTAAATTGATGTAAGCTCACAAATGAGATCATCTTTGAAAGCACATAAAATAATTTAATCATGTTACCATGGAGGTTACAAATATTTAAGATCATGGATAACAAGTGTCAAGATGGTTGAAAGGCTTAAAAGCTAAATAAATTGAAGAAAATAAATTTCGTTGAATGTCGACAAGTTGGGAATATTATAACATGTACTTTTGGAGTGATATTAGGGTGCTTAACATGATAAAGAGGTTATGTTATGAGTTATTTTATTCTTGTGATAGTTGTGTATTACATTTTGAATTCAAGCGAGTTGTGGAACAAAAGTTGGCAAAGGTCATCACAAATTACATTCATAAATATGCTGAAAATTAGGTCAAATGTATCTGAGTATTTCTCCCAATATACATAGAATTACGGGATGATCTACCTACCAAATTGAAGATCTATTAGTCTATTTTCCAACGGAGTAAACCATTCACTAATACGATATTGTAATAGAGAGATCGAGACTGCGCAGACTAGTAGGTGACAAGTAGGTGCATCACCTACTTGCCAAAAGGAGAGGCCTCAATTAAAAGCTCCAAGGTCGTCCTAAGAGCCCTTTCAATGGCTGATTTTCTTTAGATATTACACTCATAATAGATCAAAAAAATCAGATGTATACCCCAGCAAATTCCTCCCAAAATTCAACACAAAACCCTAAATAATTTTCTCTTCTTTTCAAGTTCTAGTTGGAGAAAAACCTAAGGGTTGAAGAATCAAGTTAGGAGGTGAGATATTCACCAAATATGGTAAGTATACTGCCCTTCTTCATCCGTTTTTTCAGCTGTTAAAGTAGAGAAATTCATTCAATAATTGTAGAACTCACGGGACGGTGATTGGAAGCCGTAAGTTCGTGTTGTTCAACTTGTAGTGGACTATTTTGTGGGCTGTTTCATGTTGCTGTTGAGTTGTCTCTTTGTCACGACCCTAAAACAGACCCGGTCGTGATGGCGCCTATCGTGAAACTAGGCCAGCCGACACAAACCCCAAAACCAACCAGACATTTATAGTAAGTCATTTTAAGTCATTAATTAGCTAAAATCCCATAATATAAGTTAAAATAAATAGTGCGAAAACATAACACAACCCGGTATCGGGGTGTCACCAGTCATGAGAAACTACAACTCGCCTCTGAATAAGAAAGGACAACATAGTCTGAAAACAAATGCTAATACAAAGCCGAATAAGATAGGAAGGAGAAGCACTGGGCTGCGAACGCCAAGCAGCTACCTAGTCAACTCCGGAGACCCGCTGGAAGGCTGATCAGCACTCGCTATCGCGACCCGAGACTCCTGGATCTGCACACAAGGTGCAGGGAGTAATGTGAGTATGCCAACTCAGTAAGTAATAAAAGTAAAGGCAACTAAGCAGTAAGAAAACACGTAAACCATGTCATAATGCTATAGCAAAACAGTATAAGTCCAGAATAATACAGTAAAGCAATAAAACTCATAAAAAAACCTCAGTTCAGTAAAACCTTTTAAAACATCTTTCAATAGTTTCAAACGAGTGATGAAAACAGTAAGTAAAAGGATAGAAATGTAAACAGCCCCTTGGACAAAACAAGTACCATAAACCACCCCTCGGGCATAATATCAGCAGAACCAGCCCCTCAGGCTACCTCACAATCACTCGTAATCAGCCCCTCGGGTAATAACATAAAACCACAACAGCCCCTCGGGTAGTTTCACATCACTCACACTGGGTACCCGCGCTCACTGGGGGTGTACAGACTCCGGAGGGGCTCCTACAGCCCAAGCGCTATAACAAGCCATCTCGTGGCATAAATCAGTCAGGCCCTTGGCCTCATAATAAAGCCACCTCGTGGCATAAATCAATCAGGCCCTCGGCCTCATATATCACAAATCAGTACAACCTGCTGCGGCGCGCAGTCCAATACCATGATATTCTCACAACACAGGCCCTCGGCCTTACTCAGTCAGAACTCACTCAAGCCCCTCGGGCTAACAGTAAAATAGGTACTCAGCTCAAAATATCATTTATAAAATCAAAAGGAGTAATTAAAAACCGAGTTATGAAATCAATGAAAGCATAGCATAACTGAGTGTAAATATTACCAAACACAGTGAGAAAACAGTAGTAAAAAGCCCCTAAGGGTCCAAACAATCGGCACAAGGCCCAAACACGGCATTCAGCCCCAAACATAGTAATACTTTCCAAAATATAATAATATCAAACAATTTCCAATTAAATACGCGACTTAATAGTCGTACCGGATGGACCAAGTCACGATCCCCAACGGTGCACGATCCCACGCTCGACATCTACCGTGTGCGTCACCTCAAAGTAGCACAACGATGTGAAACCCGGGGTTTCATACCCTCAGGACAACATTTACAATCTTTACTTACCTCAATCTGGTCCAAACTCTAGCCCGCGATGCCTTTGCCTCTCGTCTCGGCCTCCGAATGCACCAAATCTAACCAAAATCAGTACCATACCATTAATACGCGCTAAAGGAACAAAGCCCAAGCGAAAATAACCAATTTACATCAAAAATCCCGGAATTGGCCAAACCCGACCCCCGGGCCCACGTCTCGGATTTTGATAAAAATCACAAAACTAGGATCCTTACACTCTCACGAGTTCATACATACCATATACATCAAAATCCGACCACGAATGACCCCTCAAATCCTTAAATCAAAGTCTCCCATTCCAAACCCAAAACCCCCAATTTTTAACAACTAATTTCCATAAATTCCATGTCTAATCAGTAAAATATCACCATAGAAATGAGTTTTAATTCCAAGAATCTTACCTCCACGAAGTTCCCTTGAATTCCCTCTTCAAAATCTCCCAAAAAGCTCTCAATCCGATTTAAAAATGGTGAAACAAAGCTGAAAATCGCGAAGGAAGCCTTTTATAGGTTCTGGCCCAGGGATTCCGCACCTGCGGCCTATTTCACGCTCCTGCGGTCAAGACAACAGCATCTGCGGTTCTTCATTAAATCCCTCAGGGCCGCATCTGCGTCCAGGAACCGCACCTGCGGTCCCGCAGATGCACCCAAAGCACCGCATCTGCGGCCAAGCTCCAACTGACCCAAATCCACTTCTGCGACCTCTCCTACGCATCTACGGCGTCGCACCTGCGGTCCCCGATCCGCAGGTGCGGAAACAACAGAAGCAGAAAAATTCTGCAACTCTCCTCAAATTCCTAATCTTCCGTCAACCTTCCGAAACCATTCCGAGGGCCCCGGGACCTCAACCAAAATTACGAACAAGTCACATACCACTATTCAAACTTGTACCAACCTTCGGAACACTCAAAACAACGCCGAAACACCAAATCACCCTCGGATTCAAGTCTAAGAATTCCAAAACTTCCAAATTCCGCTTTCGATCAAAAAGTCTATCAAACCTCGTCCGAATGACCTGAAATTTTGCACACACGTCCCAAATGACACAACGGACCTACTCCAATTTCCGGAATTCCATTCCGACCCCTATATCAAAATCTCCACTACCAACCGGAAAATGTCAAAATTCCAATTTCGCCAATTCAAGCCTACCACGGACCTCCAAAATACATTCCGAACACACTCCTAAATCCAAAATCACCCGACGGAGCTAACCAAATCATGAAAATCCAAATCCGAGCTCGAATACTAAAAAGTCAATACTGAGTCAAACCTTTCAAATTTAAAGCTTCAAGCTGAGAATCATCCTTCCATATCTATTCCGATTAACCTGAAAACCAAAACCGACGATTTACATAAGTCATAATACATCATACGAGGCTAGTCATGCCCGAGAACTGGCGAGCGAAGTGCAAATGCTCAAAACGACCGGTCGAGTCGTTACATCCTCCCCCACTTAAACATACGTTTGTCCTCGAACGTGCCCAGAGTTGTTCCAAAAGCCAAAGAATCATTGTATAACCTTACCATGCACATACCCGGGGGTGATCCCACGTCACCCTGCCCCATACAGGTCTGATAACGCAACATGACTAAAATTTCGCAATTCAACCAAGCCCATGAACCTTAGAACCAAATTTCTGTTTCCGTACTTACCTATAATATCAGAATCTCTCATTTATACGATGGATAAGTCCGAACAAGCTGTAACAAACCATATCTGTAACCCTAGATGCAATTACATAATATACCACATAACTCAATCACTCGTAGCGATAACTTCAAATCACGGCAGCTGCGCACAACAACCGAATACCAATAATAAACCTCTTATCAGATAAAGTTTCATTCCAACACTTTTGTATACTGTCAAATGATGAACAAACAAAAAAACACGCAAAAAGTCATAACCATTCCTCAGATCAATAATTCATGAAGCTAACTCTCCTTTGGCAAGGACCATAGTAAATTTCTAAGCCGAATCCCGACGTTATCCTTCCAACATGCTGAAATCGAATCTGATAGTATTCATTCTAGATCTCGGTGACCTCATCTCATCCAACACGACTACTCTAGTGATATGACACATCGATACAATCTAGATCCACAACCTGTGCGACCCGTGCACCAATAAACAACAGTCCAAATGTACTCAAATCATGGAAAAATGACTCAAATGAGAGAGCTGTACCGCAAGCTCACCAGTGCCACCACCACACAATGTTGAGAACTCATCGCACATCGTAGAACCAGAACACACGAATCTAACCCGAAGGATCATACCTCCACATAACCTCGCTGCAACGTGTGACCCTATCCAAACACTGGTCCACATGAAACACCTCAAGTCACTATGCTCAAAATCAACAACCACGCGCGATTTGATGTCTAGTACCGAAAGCAAACCATCATAACCATGGTGAAACAAATGACATAACACCACACAAACCCGAAAGGACACAACCGATACGCCATCCACCGAGCAATACTCAATACTCTTCCCACTCGAATTCCACTCTGAGACCCCAATAGAACCGCACCATATTTGCCTATAACCAACAAATCATAACGCCTCGCAATAGGGAAAGGTAACTCATAGATCACTCCAGAACACTAATAAGCTCAATAACAATCAAATCAACACATCCCTCAACAATAGCAACTCGGAGCCAACAAAGCCAACTCGATGCAGAAGAGTATTGGGGTATTGCTCGATGGATGGCGTATCGGTTGTGTCCTTTCAGGTTTGTGTGGTGTTATGTCATTTGTTTCACTCGGTTTCGATCAAAAAGTCTATCAAACCTCGTCCGAATGACCTGAAATTTTGCACACACGTCCCAAATGACACAACGGACCTACTCCAATTTCCGGAATTCCATTCCGGCCCCTATATCAAAATCTCCACTACCAACCAGAAAATGCCAAAATTCCAATTTCGCCAATTCAAGCCTAAATCTACCACGGACCTCCAAAATACATTCCGAATACGCTCCTAAATCCAAAATAACCCGACGGAGCTAACCAAATCATGAAAATTAAAATCCGAGCTCGAATACTAAAAAGTCAAGACTGAGTCAAACCTTCCAAATTTAAAGCTTCAAGCTGAGAATCATCCTTCCATATCTATTCCGATTAACCTGAAAACCAAAACCGACGATTTACATAAGTCATAATACATCATATGAGGCTAGTCATGCGCGAGAACTGGCAAGCAAAGTGCAAATGCTCAAAACGACCAGTCGGGTCGTTACACTCTTTTACTGCTGTTTTTGTGGAGTTTTGGAGGAGAAAGGGTGTGGAATAACACCACATAATGGCAGGGTGGTTGGCTAATCGTCGTTGTTACATTTTTAGGTTGTTTGACACTACTATGGTTTGTCGTTTTGTGTATGGAGTGATAGGGGTATGTTGGGCTATTTTGTGGTATTTTGTGATGGAGATAAGGTTGAAAAATGATGTATATATGTTATTATTGTTATGTTCTTGCGTTGTTGGTGTTATGTAGAATTAGGGGAAGTAAAGATTATAGGGGAGATGCTGCCCGTTTTGTTACAAAATAAGCTTGTCGTTCGTTGTGTGATAGTTGTACCTTCCATAACTTGATGATAGTATTGTTATCATTATTGTAGATTAAGGTGCAACAAGACGAGTTTAACGTGGTTATTGGACATATTATGATAAGGTATGTTAAAGCTAAACCTTTCTTTCACTTTGGCATGATCCAATAACTATATGTGTATGATAACGCGACATAAAGAGAAGTTCATATTCCTGAATTTATGTACATTTTCCTAGTCTCATAAGTTACAGCATTCTCCCTTATCGAGACTTCATATTCAGTTTAGTTTTGTCTTTTGTCAGCCATATATATATGGCTGACAAAAGACAAAACTAAACTGAATATGAAGTCTCGATAAGGGAGAATGCTGTAACTTATGAGACTAGGAAAATGTAATACTGTAAATATATACTGTAAATATATAGTATTACAGTATATATATATACTGTAATACTGTATATATATATATATATATATATATATATATATACAGTATTACAGTATTTTCACCACCATCGAGCTATAATCGATTGGCAGGCCCCTATTGGGCAATCTCTGATCAGATGGTGAGTTATATACCGAGCCTACTGTGGTCGAGCGCCTATGAGCGAGCCTAGAATGGCCGAGATACAAAGCCTAGTATGGCCGAGCGCCTATGAGCGAGCCTACTACGACAAAGCAGTTACATAGGCCGGACAACTATTTTACTTACTATATTGAGAGAGTTCAGTCAGTATCAGTATGTAAGCATATCTTCAGATTATCTTTGACTCCCAGCTACTTTCAGTTATTATATTATCAGTTCAGTTTCAGCTTTTAGTTATTCTGTCGCCTTACATACTCGGTACATTATTTTGTACTGACGTCCATTTGGCCGGGGACGCTGCATTTCATGCCTGCAGGTCTTGATTGACAGTTGGACAGACCCTCCAGTAGACAGAGTGTAACATCAGTTTGGTTGGTAAGCTCCACTTCCTCGGAGTTACCAAGTCTAGACCTTGGAGTCCATTTTATATATATAGGTTTGATGGGTAGGTCGAGGCCCTGTCTCGACCATGATACAGTTCAGCTTCACAAGAGGCTTGTAGACGATTCCTGCATATTTTTTATATCATTAGATGTTCATGGCGGCTTCATCGGCCTGCACAGTTATATATATCAGTTTTTGGGTATGTTTACCCCACAGATGAGAGAGACGTTATTTTCAGACGATTTAGAATATGGCCTTATCGGCCAAGTTGAGGGTTACCCCTCCAGAGTTCACAGTTATAGAGTGGTACGCTCGAGCCGAGTAAAACACCGGGTGCCGGCCACGCCTCTTCAAGTTTGGGGCGTGACAAACTTGGTATCAGAGCAGTTCTATCCTAGGGAGTCTACAAGCTGTTTCTGGTAGAGCCTTGTTTATAGATGTGTTGTGCATCACATTATATAAACAGGAAGCTACAAGGCATTTAGGAGTATGTTACGCTTCTTTCAATCCACATCATGCTATAGAGCAGAGTCATAAGAGTTCGAGCCAAGACTTATGTTTGCTAATTATAGAGATGCTTGAAATTTGAAAAATTATAGCTAGCTAGAGGGCTACTACAGACACAGGTTAGGGCACTTGTAGAGAGAGAATTCTTGACAATGTGGCCCAGTTTGAGGCCTTATCAGATCGTGCAAACCGGACCTAAGACGGGAATATCTAACATACCCCGCGAATAGCAGGCCCTGGGAGTATTAGAAGGTAAAAGTATAAGTTTGACCAGATAATCGAAGCAAGGTGGAGAAGGGTACGAGGTACCTAGTTAGTGAAGATTATCAGTTTTTAAAATTCAAGTAGAGAAATATAAGTATTTGAGTTACCGTCAACAGTAACATAAGTATGTACAATTGACCACACCCATCTTAGTTATGCCCTGTGGGAGCTAATATTTATTGTTTAGGAGAAAGATGGGACATCAAGATCCAGTTGGGGTTAGAGTAACCCAAAATGGCTGATGGATTGTGATCATTAGCTAAAATTTTCGTAGAATAGTGCAAACTGGTAATAGATATCCTTGTGAGACACTCAAGTGGTGCACTCTAGAATAGAACAGTCAGATACGAATACTAGAATGTCCAGAAAAATTTCAGAAGACAGGCAGTGGAATCCTAGAAGGGATAAATATTTACCTTTGTATGGCTCCCGTCCCTAGTAAAGAGAGAATACTAGGCGACCTGAAGATCCAGTGGATAGAGCAAGGGGAGCTAAAAGCGAAAGAATGTTTTGTTGAAGTTTTTAGAATAAGGTAATAAGCAGAGATATTAGCAGGAGAATAAAAAGAGAGTAAATGAAGCATTACGAGTAAGATGTGATAAAAGGGTGGTAACGGTATATCATAATATGATATGATGAAAGAGTCTACAGTCAAGTGAAGGAAAAGACTAAAGGTGATAGGCCTTGAGACAATAAAAGAGTATAGACCAAAAGTCATATCCTCATTTCCAGAAATGAGTTGGTGAGTCCAATGTGATTACCAGAACAAAAATTTAGACCCCCAAAGTAAGAGGAATCAGCATGGGCTAGTGGAACATCAATTAGGGAAGGAATGATGTGATAATAGTTGACATCAAGAGAATTTCAAAGATCGCATTCCAGCAATAATAAAATGGACAACATAAGAATAACCTTTAAAGGTCATTCAGGAAGACACTCTGCCAAAGCAAAAACTTTGAGCTAAGTTAAGCTTAAAGGGACTAAGTGTGCCAGTTACACTAGGTGCCACCCTCGTGCGTAAGGAATTCAGTTATCCTTGGTAGAGAAGGGTCACCGCAAGGCGAGTAAGAGTCAAAGAATACATGAAAAGACGCCAAAGATGAAGAGGTAAACCATATATAGGTAAATCTTCATAGCACTAAATGCTAGTACTCCCCTAAATGGGGAAAGACAGTGTAATATGATAGTAAGTCGGAGTTATGTAGTTGAAGTAACTATGGGATAGTAAAGAAAGAATGCGGTAAAAAGGTGAAAGGAATGATATTGCATTTATTTAGATGTAATAGATATGTTACGACCCTAGAACATTATTCAAGCACGATGTCGGGAGAGGCAGTAAGGGTTCCCACACCAGATGTTATTTATAAATAGGTGCGAATGAACATTTGACGCATTAGGAGCCAGTGCAAAAGGTAAGTTAAGACAAAAGACATAACACAAGAGAGGTTACACAAAATATAAATATGAGCATGGACTGACGAGTAGTTAGTATTGATTCAGAAAGATCTTGGTTATGGCTACACAAGAGGTCTCAGATAAATCAGTAGATCATGTAAGATAAACGTAGTGAAACCCAGCATAGGAAATTCAGTCTCTCAGATACGACATCGTAATCCTCGAGAAATATTCAGATAGGACTTGGGGTAGTAAAAGGTACAATATAAGTGTTACGAAAATAAAAGAGAGTGCCACTGGGGAGACAACTGAAATTTCAATTCAGAAGCAACCCTACGAGCACAAGGGCGCGGAGGTAAGTAACTAAGGATAATGATAGGCGAGTAATAACATAAGAAATTATGTGGGGTATACAATGTAATAAGCTCGCAGCTTTACAAAAGTCAGATGGTCTTACCTAAGCGCTACAACGAAAGACTAGCTGAGGAAATAAGGAAGAAGGCTTCAACATAAGCATAGTGACCTAAATAAATAATGGTCTTGTAACAACAGTCGCACTACAACATCGTATGCACTCTATAAGAAAGTGGTACCTATTGTGACTAAGGAACGGGAAGTAAAATCCAAAGTAATATTCGAGATCATATGAGTTGCACAAAATTCTAATATATGTGGGCACTAAGATAAGCCAAGTATTCAAGCAACAAGAGGCAGAACGACCAAGAAAAGTAATTGCTTACTTTTAACGAAAGCTGAGAAGGTACAAGAGGAATTATTCGATCTATGACCCATAGTTAGTTACGTTATGAACACACTTAAGATTTCGGAGTGTTATCCATGCAGAATATATGTTGACAACGATACAACTATAGGAGACTCCAGTATAAGTTAAAAGAATTGAGTCCACATCGCAGACTTTATATCATGGATGTTCCATAGCGTCCATGAGGGGCTAAAATTATAACTAATACCCTGAGCCGCAAATCAGAAGATAGCATAAGCCTACTTAAAGGCTGAGATAGAACAGGAAACTAAAGAGTTACATCAACTAAGTAAATCAGGAGTCTAATTAATAGACCAAGATAATTAGAGAAATTGTGATTGAGAACATTGCAGAATCACCCTTAATATCAGATGTACAAGAGCGATAGTACAATAGTCATATTCTATAACGGCTCTACGATAAAGCTAGTTAGAAGAGTACTAGCCTCATAAGAAGTCAGTATGGAGCTCCCACCGGATTGTGTATGCACCAGAGGTGCAAGTATTATAGTAGAGCTTCAAGTTGTGGATGTGAATTCCACCTATGTGGAAGGGAGGTTATGAAAGAGACAGAATATATGATGCGAGATCTAAAGGTAAGTAAGGTAAAGGTAATGAAGGTACGAGATACTCAAGTACAGAAGCTTGGTAATAGTCCATACTTCAGATAGAGGGCTAGAAACGTCGTGATTGAGTATCCATAAATGATAGTGGTGTCATTACTAGCATATCTTCCACCATATGGTTTCCAGGTACTGAGAGGTCTAGTTAAGAGAGTACAGAAGAGCTAGAGATGGCGTGATATTTTGCTTGAGGATTCCAGAATAACATAAGGAAATTTATGGTGCTAGAAAGTGAAAGGAAGGTTATGAGTACCAAAAATAAATATGTGTAGGTCGCAAGCTAAAGTATGGTAGAGCAACAAGGTTTTAGGTGGACAGGAGTAAGGATAAGAAAAAGTGAGTGAGAAGGTGACGAGAATAGGTAAGTCCTCGAGATTAAACCCACCACAACAAGAGAGCTGATGGTTTCCATAAGTTATAAAAAGCTCGGTATAGCATGAGTGAACTCAGAGGAGTTTAAGACTAGGAGAATTTAGAAGAGAATGGATTTGATGAATTGCACAGGATTAGAATAGCCCCATAAGATGAATCATGTTGGGATGCTATGAAATAAGGTTATTGAAGTATAGTATCGCCCCTAAGTGGATAAAGCAAATCACTTAAGATGTTCCCAGATGAGACGTGAGCCCTAATGACAATGTACTACGTAAGAGGTTTCAAGTTACGAGTGGTAGATTAAGATAAATATTAAGCTGAGTCAACGATGGATGGATAAAAGTTAAAAAGTATGAGAGGAGATTAGGTTGTCATTCTTAAGATGAACAATAATGAAGAAGTATTAAAGGACTTAGATTTATACATATAGGTTAAGCTACGAGAGAGTAACCTAGAGTTAGGTAGCAAACCCTGGTAATAACAAACTGAAGTAAGTGTTATGGTATAGTATGACCTACCTAGATGCAGTAAATCCATAACGATAGATAAATGAGGCTATGAAACAAAAGATAGCAATAGTTGTAAGTTCGACAAAGTACCACGCGAAGGACTTCAGTACACCTACAGATGCCTAGAGGGACAGCTTGTCATAGTTTTCTATTGTCACGACCCAAGTTCTCCCTCCATGAACTGTCGTGACGGCACCTAGTCTCTACGACTAGGTAAGCCTAACATATTACGGAAAATGAATTGAAGATACAAACTAGCCAACTAACAGGTAAAAATATAATTAAAGAGTTTAAAATGCCGCTCGGCATATACAGTAACAACACTCTCAACTGACCATAGCACTCCCAAAACCCAAAATCTCATGAATCACAAGCTAAAGAAATACATATTTTCTAACTCCAGAAGTCTAAATGAAAGAAAATACAAGAAGTCTATAACTGAAGGGAGAATAGAGAGGGACTTCTAGGTCTGCGGACGTGGAAGATATACCTCGAAGTCTCTGGATCGCCTCGCCTCACGGATAGTATGGCTGAGCGGAAGAACCACGATCTGCACACGAAAAACATGTGCAGGAAAGGGCATGAGTACACTACAGCGGTACCCAGTAAGTGCCAAGCCTAACCTCGGTCGAGTAGTGACGAGATCAGGTCAGGGCCCTACTGGTAAAATATATAACAAGGTAAAACAGCATGAGATGTGACAGTATAATTAAAATACTAACAGTCAATAAAGATGAAATCACAGAAAGAAATAACTCCATACACAGAGATAGCAACAGGGGATCCCCCAGGATAACGTCCCGTAGTCCCAAACGTAAATGTACAGAGGATCTTCCGGGATACCGTCCCGTAGTTCAAATCGTAAATGCGCAGGGGGATCTCCCAGAATACCGATCCGTAGTCCCAAAGTAAATATCTAGTACAGGGGGATCTCTCGGGATACTGTCCCGTAGTCCCAAATATAAATGTGCAGGGGGATCTCCCGGAATACCGATCCGTCGTCCCAAAGTAAATACACGACAGTCTTAACAAGAAATCGACAGTTCTATTCAAGTTCGTATCAAGAAACAGGAAATTCCTACTCTAGACATGCTACACAGATCCAAGTAAGGAGTTAGATATGATAAGCCAGTTAAGTCACATAAGCATGCTTTCCTAAGCTAAACAGGAGGCTTCACATACTAGTATTGCTCAATTAAAGGAAAACGTAGATATTTACGTAATGAAAACAAGGTTTTTCAACAATTAGCACATGTACGCACTCGTCACCTCACGTACACAGCATTCATTTAACAACAGTACCAAAATCCTAAGGGGAGTTCCCCCACACAAGGTTAGGCAAGCCACTTACGTTGAACGAAGCTCAAAATCAATCCGATACCACGCTTTTGCCATGAGTATCCAACTCCGAGTGGCCCAAATCTAATCAAATCAATTACATAACGTAAATATAGCTACAAGCAACTAATTTAGCTAATGAAATTAAAGCTAAGATGAGAAAATAGGAAAATGCCCAAAAATCCTCCCCGGGCCCACGTCTCGGAATCGGGTAAAAGTTACTAATTTAGAACACCCATTCACTCACGAGATCACTCGTCCAAAAATTATTCCATTCTGACACCTAAAACCCGATCAAAAACCCAAAAACTCGGTTGGGGAACTTTTCCCCCAAATTTCCATTTTTCCACTCAAATTCCTTGATTAGATGAATAAAACAACAATAGATTGATGAAATATAAACGAAATTGGGTTAGGAATCGTTACCCACTGATTTCCTCTTCAAAAACCTCACAAAATCGCCTTCTGCCGAGCTCAAAATCGAATTTGATGTTATGAACTTCAAACCCTCAAAATTGCATATTTCTGCCCACCGATTACCGCATCTGCGGTTATGGGGCCGCATCTGCGGTCCCGCTTCTGCGGCTAGGGAACCGCACCTGCGAAAACTCATTAAATCTCCAGGCATCGCACCTGCGCTCCGTTCCACGCAGATGCGGTTCCTCTTCTGCGGTCCTTGAGCCGCATCTGCGACCAGTGGTCTTCATGCCTCAGCCGCATCTGCGATTGCCAAACCGCTTCTGCGGCGCCGCACCTGCGGTCCAAAATCCCCAGGTGCGAAAATAACAGGTTCAGCAGATGACATTTGCCTAAGTCCAAATTCAATTGCGTTAAGCATCCGAAATTCACGCGAGGCCTCCGGGACCTCAACTAAACATACAACCAATCCTAAAACATCATATGGACTCAGTCGAACCCTCAAATCATATCAAACAACGCTAAAACCACGAATCACCATCCAATCCAACCCTAATGAACTTGAATTTCCAAAAGTCTACAACCGATGCCGAAACCAACCAAACCAGGTCTGATCGACCCCAAATTTTTCACACAAGTCATATTCAACACTACGGACCTATTCTAACTTCCGAAATCAGATTTAGACCCCGATATCAAAATTTCACTATTGGCCCGAAAACTCCAAAAATTCAACCTTCGGCATTTCAAGCCTAAATAAGCTACGGACCTCCAAAACACAATCCGGACACGCCCCTAAGCCCGAAATCACCCAACGGAGCTAACGGAATCGACAGAATTCCATTCCGGAGCTGTCTTCACACTGCTCCGACTATGGTCTAAATTCTAAAACTTAAACTCTCATTTAGGGACTAAGTGTCCCAAAACACTCCGAGACTCAAGATGAACCATCCCGGCAAATCACAATAGCAGAAATAGACACGGAGGAAGCAGTTAATAGGGGATCGGGGCATAAATTCTCAAAATAACCGGCCGGGTCGTTAAATCCTCCCCCTCTTAAAACATTCGTTCGTCCTCGAACGAGCATAGAGACATACCTGGAGTGGTGAAAAGATGAGGGTAACAGCAGCGCATATCCCGCTCGGTCTCCTAAGTCGCCTCCTCGACCGGCTAACCCCGCCACTGAACCTTTACTGATGCAATGCTCTTTGACCTCAACTTTCGAACCTGCCTGTCCAATATAGCCACTGGCTCCTCAACATAAGATAGATCCTTGTCCAACTGGACTGAACTGAAATCCAACACGTGCGACGGATTGTCGTGATACCTCCAGAGCATCAAAACATGAAATACCGGATGAACTCCTGCCAAGCTGGGAGGTAAGGCAAGCTCATAGGCAACCTCCCCAACACGTCGCAATACCTCGAAGGGTGGCCAATAAACCTTGGGCTCAATTTTCCCTTCTTCCCAAATCTCATAACGCCCTTCATAGGCGAAACTCGAAGCAAGACCCGCTCTCCAACCATAAATGAAACATCACGAACCTTCCGGTCCGCATAACTCTTCTATATGGACTGGGCTATGCGGAGTCTATCCTGAATCACCTTAACCTTCTCCAAAGCGTCCTAAACCAAGTCTGTGCCCAATAATCTAGCCTCTCCCGGCTCGAACCAATCTACCGGGGATCTACACCGCCTACCATACAAAGCCTCATACGGTGCCATCTGAATGCTGGACTGGTAACTGTTGTTGTAGGCAAACTCCGCAAGTGGTAAGAACTGATCCCAAGAACATCCAAACTCCATCACACACGCACGGAGCATATCCTCAAGAATCTGAATAGTGAGCTCGGACTGTCCGTCCGTCTAGGGGGTGGAATGCTGTGCTGAACTCCACCCGAGTACCCAACTCATGTTGTACGGCTCTCCAGAACCGTGATGTGAACTGAGTGCCTCTATCTGAAGTGATGGAAACTGGAATACCATGCAGACGAACAATCTCCCGGATATAGATCTCAGCCAACCGCTCTGAAGAATAGGTAGTACACACAGGAATGAAGTGTGCGGACTTGGTCAACCGATCCACAATCACCCAAATGGCCTCGAACTTCCTCAAAGTCCGTGGGAGTCCAACTACGAAGTCCATGGTGATCCGCTCCCACTTCCACTCTGGAATCTCTATCTGCTAAAGCAAGCCACTCGGTATCTGGTGTTCATACTTCACCTGCTGACAATATAGGCGTCGAGCTACAAACCCAATTATATCTTTCTTCATCCTCCTCCACCAATAGTGCTGCTTCAAATCCTGGTACATCTTCGCGGCACCCGAATGGATGGAATACCAGGAACTGTGGGCCTCCTCCAAAATCAACTTCCGAAGCCCATCCACATTGGGTACATATATCCGACCCTGCATCCTCAATACCCCGTCATCACCAATGGTCACATCTCTGGCATCACCATGCAGAACTTTGTCCTTGAGGACAAGCAAATGAGGGTCATCATACTGACGCTCCCTAATACGATCAAACAAGGAAGACCGAGAAACCACACAAGCTAGGACCCGATTGGGCTCCGAAATATACAACCTCACAACTGGCTGGCTAAGGCCTGAACATTCATCGCCATGGTCCTCTCTGCTGCTGGTAGATAGGCCAAACTCCCCAAACTCTCTGCCCGGTGACTCAAAGCATCGGCCACCACATTGGCCTTTCCCAGATGGTACAATATAGTGATGTCATAATCCTTAAGCAGCTCTAACCACCTCCTCTGACGCAAATTAAGGTCCTTCTGCTTGAACATGTGCTGCAAACTCCAATGATCATTATAGATCTCACAAGGAACACCGTACAGATAATGACGCCAGATCTTCAAAGCGTGAACAATAGCAGCTAACTCAAGATCATGGACAGGATAATTCTTCTAATGCACCTTCAGCTATCTGGACGCGTAGGCAATCACCCTACCGTCCTGCATCAATACCGCTCCAAGGCCAATCCTCGAGGCATCACAATAGACAGTATAAGACCCCGAACCTGTAGGCAAGATCAATAATGGGGCTGTAGTCAAAGCTGTCTTGAGATTCTGAAAGCTCTCCTCACACTCTTCCGTCCACCTGAACGGAGCACCCTTCTGGGTCAGCCTGGTCATAGGTGCTGCAATAGATGAAAATCCCTCAACAAATAGACGGTAATAACCCGCCAAGCCAAGAAAACTACGGATCTCTGTAGCTGAGGATGGTCTGGGCCAACTCTGCACTGCTTTCACTTTCTTCGGATCCACCTTGATCCCTTCACTTGATACCACGTGACCCAAGAATGCCACGGAATCCAATCAGAATTCACATTTCTAGAACTTTGCATATAATTTCTTTTCTCTCAAGGTCTGAACCACTGTCCTCAAGTGCTGCTCATGATCTTCCTGACTCCGGTAGTACACCAGAATGTCATCAATAAAGACAATGACGAACGAGTCAAGATATGGTCAGAATACACTGTGCATCAAATGCATAAATGTTGATGGGGCATTGGCCAGCCCAAATGACATAACAAGGAACTCGTAATGACCATACCGAGTCCTGAAGGCAGTCTTCGGGATGTCTGGCTTCCAAATCTTCAACTGATGATAACCTAAACGCAAATTAATCTTAGAAAACACTCGAGCACCCTGTAACTGATCAAACAAGTCATCAATACGAGGCAAAGGATACCGGTTCTTCACTGTAACTTTGTTCAATTGGCGATAATCAATGCACATACGCATAGAACTATCCTTTTTCTTTACAAACAAGACAGGAGCACCCCAAGGTGACACAGTGGGCCGAATAAATCCCTTATCAAGCAATTCCTGTAACTGTTCCTTTAACTCCTTCAACTCAGGAGGGGCCATACGATAAGGAGGAATAGAAATGCACTGAGTGCCCGGCAACAAATCAATGCCAAAATCAATATCTCTGTCGGGCGGCATACCTGGAAGATCAGCTGGAAACACATCAGGAAAATCCCTCACTATTAGGACTGAATCAACTGTAGGGGTATCAATACTGACATCTCTCACATAAGCTAGATACGCGTCACACCCCTTCTCAACCATTCGCTGAGCTTTAAGAAATGAAATAACTCTACTGGAGTGTGATATAAGGTACCCTTCCACTCTACTCGCGGTACACCTGGCATAGCCAGCATCACGGTCTTGGCGTGACAATCAAGAATAGCATAATGGGGTGACAACCAGTCCACGCCCAAGATAACATCAAAATCTACCATGCTGAGCAATGACAAATCGGCTCTGGTCTCAAAACCACTAAGAGAAATCAAACAGGACCGATAAACGCGGTCCACAACAAGAGAATCTCCCACAGGAGTAGAAACATAAACAGGAAAACTCAAAGAATCTCGAGATACGCCCAAATGCGGGGCAAAATAAGTGGCCACATAAGAATAAGTGGAGCCTGGATCGAATAGAACTGATGCATCTCTATGACAGATCTGGCCTAGCCTCCCCCTCTAGGGTGACCTCTACCTCCCCGACCTCCACCTCTAGCTGGCTGAGCAGGTGGGGCAGCAACTGGTGCTGTGATCATAGCCTGGGAACTCTACGGAGCACGCTGTGGCTGAGAAGTCTGTGGAGGTGCACCCCTCCTGAGTCTAGGGCAATCCCTCACCACATGGCGAGTGTCGCCACACTCAAAACAAGCTCTAGGAGGATATGGAACCTATGACTGGCTCGGGCCAGGTCTGCTGGACTGACCACTGAAAGCACCCCGTACAGGAGGCGCACTAGATACTGGAGGTGCATAATAAGGCTCCTGAGGTCTAGGAGGAGCTGGAATACTAATGGCTACTAAAAGAGCTGAATGAACGGGGCGACTCACATAACCCCTACCATGACGAACTACAGCTGGGGCACGGGCACCAGAATAATGGCCCGACTCTCGAGACCTCTTGGCCTCTCTCCTCTCTATCCCGAGCAAGCATGCCCTATACTCTCCTAGCAATGCTTACCACCTACTGATAAGAAATATCCATCTCAACCTCCCGGGCCATGCTAGACCTGATACTAGGAATGAGTCCCTCAATAAACCAGCGAACTCTCTCACGAACCGTAGAAACCAAGGTCGGTGCATGCCTAGCCAAGTCACTGAAACGGACAGCATACTCCGAAACAGTCATAGAACCCTAGCGCAAATGCTCAAACTCCACGCGCCATGCGTCCCTAAGGCTCTGAGGGACATACTCCCTCAAAAACATATCTAAAAACTGGGACCATGAAAGGGAAGCTGCCTCAGTTGAGCTGTCCAACTCAAAAGTACGCCACCACTGATAGGCTGCTCCTCGAAGCTGGAAAGCAGTGAAAGAAACCCCACTCGACCCTGATATACCCATAGTGCGTATATGGTGGCACTCCTCCAGAAATCCCTGAGCATCCTCTGATGCTAGACCATTGAATGTAGGAGGCTGGTACTTCTTGAACCTCTCAAGCCTCCGCTGCTCCTCCTCTGAAGCTACTGCCCTATCCTCGGGCTGAACTGGGGCTACAGGCGTACCGGTATAACCTTTGGGATCTGATCAGCCTGAACCCGCTGCTCTAGGGTGCGGGCGGCGGGAGTCTGTGCTCCTCCCCCGGCCTGAGATATGTCTACAGCAAGGGGAATCAACCCTGCCTGAGCTAAAGTGGTGTACATGCTCATGAACTGTGCAAGGGTCTCCTGGAGAGCTGGAGTAAAAGTAGCAGTAGGCGTATCAGGCGCATGTGCTCTAGCTAGAGCTGCTGGTGGCTCCTTTGTGGCAGCTCGCACGGGTGCTCTAGCTACACCACGTGCGCGTCCTCGGCCTCTACCCCGGCCCCGACCTCCGGCGGCTCTAGCAAGGGCGCGGGTGCCTGGTCATCTCCGGTAGCACGTATCCTCACCATCTGTGAGAGAATAGAAGACAAAGGTTCAGAATTTTGAAATCAATAATCTCGCACAACAAGGAATCAAATGAAGTGGAATTTACCTAACAGTTACATAGCCTCTCGAAGATAAGTACAGACGTCTCCGTACCGATCCGCGAGACTCTAATAAACCGGCTTGTGATTCATGACTCCTATGAACCTAGATCCCTGATACCAACTTGTCACGACCCAAGTTCTCCCTCCGTGAACTATCATGATGGCACCTAGTCTCTACGACTAGGTAAGCCTAACACATTGCGGGAAATGAATTGAAGATACAAACTAGCCAACTAAAAGGTAAAAATATAATTAAAGAGTTTAAAATGCCGCTCGGCATATACAATAATAACACTCTCAACGGATTATAGCACTCCCAAAATCCGGAATCACATGAATCACAAGCTAAAGAAATACATAGTGTTCTAACTCCAGAAGTCTAAACGAAAGAAAATACAAGAAGTCTATAACTGAAGGGAGAATAGAGAGGGACTTCTAGGTCTGCGGACGCGGCAGATATACCTCGAAGTATCAGGATCGCCTCGCCTCACGAATAGTATGGCTGAGCGGAAGAACCTGGATCTGCACACAAAAAACATGTGTAGGAAAGGGCATGAGTACACCACAGCGGTACCCAATAAGTGCCAAGCCTAACCTCGGTCGAGTAGTGACGAGATCAGGTCAGGGCCCTACTAGTAAAATATATAACAAGGTAAAACAACATGAGATGTGACAGTATAACTAAAATACTTACAGTCAATAAAGATGAAATCACAAAAAGGAATAACTCTGTACACAGAGATAGCAACAGGGGATCTCCCAGGATAACGTCCCGTAGTCCCAAACGTAAATGTACAGAGGATCTCCCGGGTACCGTCCCGAAGTCCAAATCGTAAATGTACAGAGGATCTCCCGGGATGCCGTCCCGTAGTCCAAATCGTAAATGAGCATGGGGATCTCCCGGAATACCGATAAGTAGTCCCAAAGTAAATATCCAGTACAGGGGGATCTCCCGAGATACCGTCCCGTAGTCCCAAATATAAATGTGCAGGGGAATCTCCCGGAATACCTATCCGTAGTCCCAAAGTAAATACACGACAACCATAACAAGAATCGACAGTTCTATTCAAGTTCGTATCAAGAAATAAGAAATTCTTACTCTAGACATGCTACACAGAATCCAAGTAAGCAGTTAAAGCAGATAAGCCAGTTAAGTCACATAAGCATACTTTCCTAAGCTAACAGGAGGCTTCACATACTAGTATTGCTCAATTAAAGGAAAACGTAGATATTTACGTAATGAAAACAAGCTTTTCAACAATTAGCACATGTACGCACTCGTCACCTCATGTACACGGCATTCATATAACAACAGTACCAGAATCCTAATGGGAGTTTCCCCACACAAGGTTAGACAAGACACTTAGCTTGAACCAAGCTCAAAATCAATCCGATATCACGCTCTTGCCACGAGTATCCAACTCTGAGTGGCCCAAATCTAATCAAATCAATTACATAACGTAATATAGCTACAAGCAACTAATTTAGCTAATGAAATTAAAGCTAAGACGAGAAAATAGGAAAACGTCCAAAATCCTCCCTGGGCCCACATCTCGGAATCGGTTAAAAGCTACCAATTTAGAACACCCATTCACTCACGAGATCACTCGTCCAAAAATTATTCCATCCCGACACCTAAAACCCGATCAAAAACCCAAAAACTCGATTGGGGAACTTTTCCCCCAAATTTCCATTTTTCCACTCAAATTCCTTGATTAGATGAGTAAAACAACAATAGATTAATGAAATATAAACAAAACTGGGATAGGAATCGTTACCCACTGATTTTCTCTTCAAAAACCTCACAAAATCGCCTTCTCCCGAGCTCAAAATCGAATTTGATGTTATGAACTTCAAACCTTCGAAATTTCATATTTCTACCCAGCGATTATCGCATCTGCTGTTATGGGGCCGCATCTGCGGCCCCGCTTCTGTGGCTAGGGAACCGCGCTTGCGAAAACTCATTAAATCTCCAGGCACTGCACCTGCGCTCCATTCCACGCAGATGCGGTTCCGCTTCTGGGGTCCTTGAGCCGCATCTGCGACCAGTGGTCTTCATGCCTCAGACCGCATCTGCGATTGCCAAACCGCTTCTGCGGCACCGCACCTGCAGTCCGAATCCGCAGGTGCAAAAATAACAGGTTCAGCACATCAGAAATTTGCCTAAGTCCAAATTCAATTTCGTTAAGCATCTGAAATTCACCCGAGGCCCCCGGGACCTCGACCAAACATACCAACCAATCCTAAAACATCATACGGACTCAGTCGAACCCTCAAATCACATCAAACAACGCTAAAACCACGAATCACCCTCCAATCCAACCCTAATGAACTTGAATTTCCAAAATTCTACAACCGATGCCGAAACCAATCAAACCAGGTCCGATTGACCCCAAATTTTGCACACAAGTCATATTCAATACTACATACCTATTCCAACTTCCAGAATCAGATTCCGACCCCGATATCAAAATTTCACTATCGACCCGAAAACTCCAAAAATTCAACCTTCGGCATTTCAAGCCTAAATAAGCTACGGACCTCCAAAACACAATCTGGACACGCCCCTAAGCCCGAAATCACCCAACGGATCTAACGGAATCGATGAAATTCCATTTCGGAGCCATCTTCACATTGCTTCGACTACGATCCAAATTCTAAAACTTAAACTCTCATTTAGGGACTAAGTGTCCTAAAACAATCCGAGACTCAAGATGAACCATCCCAACAAATCACAACAGCAGAAATAGACACGGGGGAAGAAATTAATAGGGGATCGGGGCATAAATTCTCAAAACGACCGGCCGGGTCGTTACATCTATATATTCACAAAGTGGGCCTAGAGATTAGCTAAAAGCTGGAGGAAATATGAGAGAAGAGTTTCATAGGCGCCTATACAAGGACATAGTCGTATAGGCTGCATGATAGAAGGTAGCCATAATTACAAGATCACAAGAGTTCCGACCGCAGGTCGTGGTGTGAGAAAGAGGTTTAAAGGGGGGAATGCCCTGGCCTTTGGATTTGTTCATAGAGCAGTGGCCTAGAGGGCAAGGACAATATTAAGATATTCCTAAAAGCTATAAGTTATGAAACTGATAAGCGCATCAGTCAACATTCGAGGACAAATGTTCCAAAGGGGGGAATGATGTTACACCCCATATTTTCGTACGTGAGGGTACGTCGTAAGGCAATTGATGTAAGCTCACAAATGAGATCATCTTTGAAAGCACATAAAGTAATTTAATAATGTTACCATGGAGGTTACAAATATTTAAGATCATGTATAACAAGTGCCAAGATGGTTGAAAGGCTTAAAAGCTAAATAAATTGAAGAAAATAAATTTCGTCGAACGTCGACAAGTTGGGAATGTTATAACATGTACTTTTGGGGTGATATTAGGGTGCTTAACATGATAAAGAGGTTATGTTATGAGTTATTTTAGTCATATGATAGTTGTGTATTACATTTTGAATTCAAGCGAGTTGTGGAACAAAAGTTGGCAAAAGGTCATCACAAGTTGCATTCATAAATATGCTGAAAATTAGGTCAAATGTAGCTGAGCATTTCTCCCAATATACATGGAATTATGGGATGATGTACATACCAAATTGAAGATCTATTAGTCTAGTTTCCAACGGAGTAAACCGTTCATTGATACAACATTAGAATAGAGAGATATTAACGTTTTCGCTAGACTGCGCATACTAGTAGGTGACAAGTAGGTGCATCACCTACTTGCCAAAAGGAGAGGCCTCAATTAAAAGCTCCAAGGTCGGCCAAAGAGCCCTTTTAGCGGTTCCTTCAGATATTACACTCATAATAGATCAAAAAATTAGATGTATACCCCAGCAAATTCCTCCCAAAAATTTAACACAAAACCCTAAATAAATTTCTCTTCTTTTCAAGTTCTAGTTGGAGAAAAACCTAAGGGTTGAAGAATCAAGTTAGGAGCTGAGATATTCACCAAATATGGTAAGTATACTGCCCTTTTTCATCCGTTTTTTCTGCTGTTAAAGTATAGAAATTCATTCAATAATTGTAAGAACTCACGGGACGGTAATCGGAAGCCGTGAGTTCGAGTTGTTCAACTTGTAGTGGACTGTTTTGTGGGTTGTTTCATGTTGTTGTTGGGTTGTCTCTTTTGCTGCTGTTTTTGTGGAGTTTTGGAGAAGAAAGGGTGTAGAAAAACACCACATAATGGCAGGGTGGTTGTCTGATCGTCGTCGTTACACTTTTAAGTTGTTTGACACTACTGTGGTTGTCGTTTTGTGTATGGAGCGATAGGGGTATGTTGGGCTATTTTGTGGCATTTTGTGACGGAGATAAGGTTGGAAAATGATATATATATATATATATATATATATATATATATATATATATATATATATATATATATATATATATATATATATATATATATATATATATATGTTGTTATTGTTGTGTTCTTGCGTTGTTGGTGTTATGTCAAATTAGGGGGAAGTAAAGATTATAGGGGAGATGCTGCCTGTTTTGTTACAAAATAAGTTTGTCGTTCGTTGTGTGATAGTTGTACCTTCCATAACTTGATGATAGTATTGTTATCATTATTGTAGATTAAGGTGCAACAAGACGAGTTTAACGTGGTTATTGGACATATTGTGATAAGGTATGTTAAGGCTAACCTTTCTTTCACTTTGGCATGATCCAGTAACTACATGTGTTTGATAACGCGACATAAAGAGAAGTTCATATTCCTGAATTTATGTACATTTTCCTAGTCTCATAAGTTACAGCATTCTCCCTTATCGGGACTTCATATTCAGTCTAGTTTTGTCTTTTGTCAGCTAAGAGAGCAAAGAGTCTATGTATATATAGTATTACAGTATTTTCACCACCATCGAGCTATAATCGATGGGCAGGCCCCTATTGGGCAACCTCTGATCAGATGGTGAGTTATATACCGAGCTTATTGTGGCCGAGCGCCTATGAGCGAGCCCAGAATGGCCGAGATTCAGAGCCTAGTATGGCCGAGCGCCTATAAGCGAGCCTACTACGGCAGAGCAGTTACATATACCGAACCTTATAAGGCCGGACAACTATTTTACTTACTATATTGAGAGAGTTCAGTCAGTATCAGCATGTAAGCATATCTTCAGATTATCTTTGACTCCCAGTTACTTTCAGTTGTTATATATATATATTATCAGTTCAGTTTCAGCTTTTAGTTATTCTGTCGCCTTACATACTCGGTACATTATTTCGTACTGACGTCCCTTTTGCCGGGGATGCCGCATTTCATGCCTGCTGGTCTTGATTGACAGTTGGACAAACCCTCTAGTAGACAGAGTGTAACATCAGTTTGGTTGGTAAGCTCCACTTCCTCGAAGTTACCAGGTCTAGACCTTGGAGTCCATTTTATATATATAAGTTTGATGGGTAGGTCGAGGCCCTGTCACAACCATGATACAGTTCAGCTATCGCTAGAGGCTCGTAGACGAGTCTTGCATATTTTTTATATCATTAGATGTTCATGGCGGCTTCATCGGCCTGCACAGTTATATATATCAGTTTTTGGGTATGTTTACCCCACAGATGAGAGACGTTATTTTCAGATAATTCAAAATATGGCCTCATCGGCCTAAGTTGAGGGTTACCCCTCCAGAGTTCACAGTTATAGAGTGTTACGCTCGGGCCGAGTACGGCAACGGGTGCCGGTCACGCCTCTTCAAGTTTGGGGCGTGACAAATATATCTTGAAATTTAAAATATAGTCATAGTTATTTTACGGATTTAATTCCAATAAAATTTATATGCCTACGGTATGGTCTTTTTCCACAACAATTTTAGGTAGAACTTCTAATACGATTTAAACTCTGAATTCCTTTTCTTTTTCGAAATGTTCCATAATATCTTACACAATTTATCTCTATAAGATTTTGACAACTTATAAATATTCATATTGATTAAATTATACAAAATTTATTATTTACTCCCTTCGTCTCAAACTATATGTCATGATTCTCTTGTACATGCTCCTTAGAAAAATTACTAAGAGATTTTGACTACTTTATCCTTATTCATGTCTTAATTTTAATCTTTCTTCATTGGTATTTGAACAAAGTTATCTATAATTGAGGTGTTGTAGTCTTCAAAGATAATTATTACTAAAAGTAAAAAAGAAAAAAATAATTAATTTTATCTTGAACTTCTAAAATAACAAATAATTTGATACAATTATTTTTATTAACCACGACGGGAGTAGTAATAAACTAATAATAACAATATAAGATAAACATTACTGTCCCTAGTAATTTCTTCATGTTTTTTATTATAATAGAGGGCATTTCTGGTAATTTGAGTAAGCGTCGAATTCAGTTGTTCCCCAATTCATATGAAGGTGGAGTGTTTATATGGGTATGAAGGTGGAGTGTTGAAAACTGATGTCATTGTTCTGGATTGTCATTCGCCAATTAGCTTATTTTGAAGAATCCATGGTAATTCTTTTCATCTATTAATTTTCTCTCGAATTTCGAATTTCCATTCTAGAAACTATTTTACCTTTCCCAATTTCGAATGTGTGAATCTGGTAAAGTAGTAATAAGGTTCTACTATGTTGAGTTTTGTGTTTGAGTTATTTGCTGTTTTAACCGCGTATTATTATTGTTTTATTATTTAGTTAGTTGTATTTGCTTATGGTATGGTAGGAATCTGCATATGGTTTAACTTGTTAATGAGTTGTACTCATCATTATTCAGATCAAATTTTGCTGTTGTTGAACTTGATTCTGTTAAGCGGTAAGGAAATCTATTTATTTATCTCTTTTTTTTTTTCCTTTTCATTTGCAGGCCACGTCAAAGAAAGTATTCACTAGAGAAGATTGGGAGAAAAGGCTCAATGATGTAAAGATTAGAAAAGAAGATATGAATAGATTGGTAATGAATTTTCTAGTTACAGAGGGTTATGTAGAAGCTGCAGAGAAGTTCAAAATGGAATCTGGGACGGATCGTATCCTTTGTGTCATCTTTTTTATGTTCATGTTATGCTTTATTTCAGCATTTAAGTTATTGTTTGCGTGCGTATAAGATTTGTTTCTCCTTATGAGTTAATAGCTGATATAGATCTTGCTACCATCACTGACCGGATGGCTGTTAAAAAGGCTGTGCAGTCCGGTAATGTGGAGGATGCAATTGAGAAGGTTAATGATTTGAATCCTGAGGTATGCCTGCTCCTTTACTTTTATTGATCTGTTGGTTATAATGAACATGTGACTAGCGCGGCATCTCACATTATAAACACATTTTCTATTTAGTGGATTTTTTTTTAGAGTTTCTCATTTTCTCTTGCTTTGCATGTGTTTCCTTTTGATTCTTATTACACACACACACACACACACACACACACACATATATATATACATATGCTGATCCACCCTTTATGTAAAACATAGTAAAACTTCTATGTTGCTGTGTGTGTCTCTGAGAGATAGATGGGTGATATGTTAGCTGTATGTGTTAAGAGTGAAATTCCAAGAGAATGGCAGCAAACAGGGAATTCAATAGAACAGAAGATGAAAAGGGATTATTAAAGTGCATCAGCTGCGGAGGGTACTTTTGTCCTGTGCTCAGCAAAAGAAAAAGATTACTGGAACAATTAGACACATCCAATTTATGAGTCTCGATGCCACTGTAGACAAATGTTCATTTGTGTTTTCAGTTTTACTCTCAAATGTTTGTTCATCAATTAGTAGAAGAGGGAAAATGAAGGTGCAGCTAGGTATAAGTCTTGTTCTAATTGGGTAACCTGACATTCAATTAGCTAAATCATGGAGTGGATGTGATCAAGCACTTATCGTAGTTCCTCTTTGCCTTTTTTCCCCTCTCCTTTTCCCTGGACATGGGTTTTGTCTGGTTCTTGCGTGCACCTTGACGAATCCGCTTAGACTGACACCATGCATCTACCATTTGGTCATCTCCTTTGGAACAACAGACTTCATAGTTCTTATGATTTAAATTTGCCTTTTCCTTTGTGTTTGTCCTTGTTAACTTATGTTTCTGTCCAGAAGTTAAAAAGATGTCCTTGTTTCTCACTTCCCAGTGGAACTGTTAACTCCTTAGAAAAGTTTGTAACCTTTGTTGCTGGCACATGCCATCAGTTAGTGCAAACAGGAAGTGGACTCTATTAATCATTTTTCTTAACCTGTCTTCTAATCTGTGGTAGCTTGGCCCTTGTTATTGACTTCCAAACAAAGCTGTCCTATCACCTTCTTATGAGCTTGCATTCTGTCTGAAGTTCTTCATAATCTCCAAGGTGAATTATTAGTCACAGAATTTTATGCTTGGTTATGGATCTTAAGAGTCTTCTGATCATGACTCTGCTCGCGCAAGCTTTTGCATGAACATGTAACTGAGGGGACAATAAATTGTCTTTGTTTGAAATGACCATAGAGAAGCTCTTTAATATAAGCAGATAGCACGGAATGGAGAGTTCTTCCCCTTGAGGTCGATATTGTGTCAGAAAATTCTTCATCTGGAAGATTTGTGGTTTTAATGCAACTTTCATAAAGTTGCAGTTAAAACCTTAAGAATATAAGAAAACACATAGGCACTGCATCTTTCTTTAGTATGCTAAGGTAGAAGCCCAAGCAATTAAGGCATTTGATACTCACTCTTGGATCTTGTTAGTTTGACTCCTGCAAACATATGCTTGTTTGAAGTTTGCTCTATCATTGTGCTATTGTTTGAAGTTTGCTCTATCGTTGTGCTATCCTTGACTTTTTTCTTTTTTTGCTTTTTCTACTTCATCTCTAGCTTGTGCCTCTTCCGGATTAAAGAAATATTTTCTTGATAGAGCTGAAGGAATACAAAATTGAGGACGGAAGATCATGATGCAAACTGCACAAAAATTATTTACTAATCTGACTTTGATCATTTGAACCCTCCTTATTTATATATATAAAAAGTTTGCATGCAAACTTCGGGGTTGGTTGATGACATGGAAACGAGTTTATAATTTGTTGTCTTAGATGAGACCAAAAAGGACCATGATCTAGTTTCTTACTTGGATGAATCTTCTAGCCTGTGCTATTCTGCATGGCAATGGGTTCCGGGCCCTCATTCTTTTTTTCCCTCAAAATTTAAGAGAGTATCTAATGTTGCTTCGATGTAGCCAATATCACTTGTCCCCCATAGCTGATATCAGATCATAGACATGATGTTCCGGAAGATTCCAAATTATCTTTGGTTGAGCTTAGCACTCTAGAAAATCTTGATACTTAGAAGCTACATCGCAATGAGTGCTGATTTTTAGATAGTTTGAGTTGATTGTATCTTAAGTTTACCTTCTTGAATGCAGATATTAGATACAAATCCACAACTCTTTTTCCATCTCCAACAGCAAAGGCTGATAGAGTTGATAAGAAATGGAAAGGTCGAAGAAGCTCTGGAATTCGCTCAAGAGGAACTGGCTCCAAGGGGAGAAGAAAATGTAACTATTCGTCTTTAGAATACTATATTTGTAATTTCTGTAAGTTCTTTTTTCCAAGGCACATACATCTTCACTCGATCTATATTATCAAAGGAGAAAAGCAAGTCTTCAATCTAACTCTCAGTTTAATTTCATATACCATCTGCATCTCAAATCTTATCTGGCCGAACTTCATATTTACTGGACATTAAAACCTATTAACTGGGGAGTGTTTCCATGTTTTTGGTATTAACTAAATCTCAATAACTCTACAGCAAGCCTTCTTAGAAGAACTAGAGAAGACTGTTGCATTACTAGCTTTTGAAGATGTTTCTAACTGCCCGGTTGGAGCTCTTCTTGATGTTTCACAGCGTCTAAAGACCGCAAGTGAGGTGAATGCGGCAATTCTCACCAGCCAAAGTCATGAAAAAGGTTAGTCCCAATTCCAGTAAAAATCACTGTTGATATGGGTCTCCACACAGTTCTGTAAGGGAGAGCGCTAATTATTGTTATAGCTTAATTTGAACATTTGTTTAAAGATGCTCATGGCATTAAATTCTCTTTTTGTGAATCATCTTTGATTAAAACAACAGATCCAAAGCTTCCAAGCCTATTGAAGATGTTGATATGGGCACAGAACCAGCTTGATGAAAAAGCAGTATATCCTCGCATAACCAATCTTTCTACTGCGTCACTTGAAGATCCTGCTGTCTGAAAGATGATCAAAGTTCCTTCAGGATTCACATTGCCTAACTTAATAGAGCTAAAGGCAAGAAGACCTTGTACTCTTTTTCTTTAAACCACTTGTTGCTGGTAGATTCATTTTTATTTCAATTTTTATGGTTTCTTAGGCATATGTTAGATTGGCAGCAGGATGTGCAGTTATTAACTCTATGTACACAGGCCGAGCTGGACCTTCCCATCTTAATCATGGTTACACAAACATGAATCCATTTGTGCTTTTCATTAGTGTTGCGTGGAAAAACTGAAATCTGTGTGATTTTTCACCAATACCCATCAAGAACTTGTGAATTTGGTTGTATTTAGTTCTTCACTTGTATACCACAGTTTTTCAGGTGGCATTTTCTTCGAATTTCGAAGAGGAGCTTTTGCAAAACTAAATAAGTTAAAATAAAAAGAATCTCAAAACTTTTTCTGTTTCTATATTTTTGCAAATTTGTTAATCAAGCACCAAGAAAGAGAAGTATTTCAGTAGTTTGGTCGAAAAAATAAATCTCTTTTCAAAGGGTTAAAAAGTTTTCTAAAATTTTGAAGCTAATGCTGCCTTAATCATTGAAGATAAATAGGCCAAATGTAACACTGAAGTTTTCAATGAGATCTAGCTTAATGGAGGTGTTGTAACTTTTATATATTTTTCTTTTCCCTCTTTGCCTTTTTGCCGGCTCTAACATGTTTCCAAACTTCCAATTAAGGCTTTTGCCTTAGCCCCCAAGATTTGGGAGCCCAATTGGTTAGAAATAATAGGTTTATAGGTATTTAAAAAAAATTATTTAGTATTTTTCATATTAAAGTAGAGTTTTTCTACAACAGTTGCCTCAAAAAAAAGAAAATTTTCAAGATTATAATTGATAAAATCTTACATGAGATTAATAAAGTCTCAAGATGGATTAAATGGGTTGGCTATATTATCAATTGAAAAGGAATTATTAGAGAAAATCGATTATAAAAAAATTATTAACAACTTTGCATCTCGAAAAGATAGAAGTAGACTTCAACTAAAAATATATATCATAACTTCCTTTCAAAAATTTAGGCCTCGCGTTAAACTTATGCTTTAGGCCATATTTTTAATTGATTGATTAATTTAAGAATTATTTTTTGGGGGGAAAGTGCACAGTTAGCCACTAATTAGAGATGTCTTTACTCTTTAGCCACTGTTTAAAATGTATTTACTTTTTAGCTAGTGCTTAATAAATTTTTATCCACCCGGACAAAAATACCCCTGTGCTAGACATAGTTGTTGTGTAAATATTAAGGACATGGTGTCCTTAACTTCATGAATGTTGTGTAAATATTAAGGACAAAGTGTCTTGTCATGTCCTTAACTTCATATGTGCAGTGTTAATGTTAATTAAGGACATGGCATCCTTAACATCATGTGTGCAGTGTAATTGTTAAGGACATTGTCCTTAACATTTACACTGCACATATGAAATTAAGGACATGACAAGCCACTTTGTCCTTAATATTTACACAACATTCATGAAGTTAGGGACATCATGTCCTTAATATTTACACGGCACCTATGTCCTTAACTTCATATGTGCAGTGTAAATGTTAAGGACATGGCGTCCTTAACTTCATGTGTGCAGTATAAATGTTAAGGACATAATGTCCTTAACTTGTATTTTCACCTTCTGTTGTTAAACTTTAGGACCTCATGTCTTTAACTCCGTATGTGCAATGTAAATGTTAAGGACATGGTGTCCTTAACTTGATGTGTGCAGTGTAAATATTAAGGACATAGTGTCCTTAACTTTATGAGTGTTGTGTAAATATTAAGGAGATGGTGTCCTTAACTTCATGAATGTTGTGTAAATATTAAGGACAAAGTGTCCTGTCATGTCCTTAACTTCATATGTACATTGTAAATGTTAAGGACATGGTGTCCTTAACTTTATGTGTGCAGTGTAAATGTTAAGGACACCATGTCCTTAATATTTACAGAGCAGTCATGAAGAAAGGGTAAAAACCTCTTTTCGTATTAATTTTAATAAAGTAGTGACTATTTTTGCTCAGCATTAAAAATACTGAATAAAATCCAAAGACCATGTTATAAAGTGGCTATCCAACGCCATTTCTACCCATTTTTGGAGTAACATATTACTCTTAAATAGCAGCCCAAATAAGCCCAAAATGAAAGAGTATATGGGCCGAATTATATTATTTCAGCCCACTGACACTATTATCCTCAGAATTGCTCAGATTTCTAGATGTAGTCCGGCTCTAATTTTGAGCTTGGTTTTGTATGATTTTAGGTTTGGTTTCAGAAGGTAATTGTGCGTCTTAGACTGTATTTCAGAAAAATTGTTTTGCCACATTTTATGAGTTACAAACTTATAAAAATGGTCACTACATGGTTTTAAATTTACAAGAAAAATGGATTAGTCATCTTTATTTATTACTAGTAAATATGTGAAAAAGTAACTAAATGCCGCTGATGATTATGATTATCCCTTCTTTTTTAAGGTAATATTTATTTAAACTGAACTCTTTGTTAACGAACTGTTCCTCGAAACATAATTGAGTTTATACAAGTTGTAGGCAATGTTTTAAAAGGCGGGGGCGTGAGGCGAGGCGTTTTACCTCTAACAAGGCGAGGCGTAAGCCCTGAGACATGGGGCGTAAGTCCCACGGATCTTTAAATTTTACTGATTTTAAGAATTTTAAGATAGTATAAAATAAAAAATAATTATAAAAATTACATGAACCACAAAATTATAACAAATAATCTATTTAAAATATTTATAAATTATAATTCAACTATGAATAATATGAAAAGTATGACATATATCATAATATGTAAATTAGCTGCAACGTCGTTACAACTCAAACATCAAAAGTAATGTATTCGATAAGAAATCTTATATTTATCTCTTAAGGAGTAATGATTCTTGAAAGAATTTCGATATTATAATTTGATATTTTTCTTAAAATACTCCTTTTATTTAATATGCTTTCTATTTGAAAGAGAATTTATATAAAAACATAATTCATAATTTAAATATGATTCTCTAGCATTATTTATTTTTAAGTTTCAACAAGTTAATAAAGTGACACATAATTTACCATACAATACCATGATGACTAATTATTTGTAAATAGTTACTAGCTAATACTGAGCTATTAAATTTATAAGTATTGTATCTCGTAAACGTGAAAAAAAATATCTAGAAAAATAATTATAAAAAATTATGAACTATTATATAGTAAAGACATAACAGAAGTTAATAAATAAATACCTTTTAAATGAAAGATTTATTTAAAATTAACTATCATAGCAGTCTTAGTGGATAACATGCAATAATTTTTATTTTAATTATGACATAACATACTCTCAACTTAATGATTTATGATTAAGAAAAAAGTAATTTTGAATAGTCAACGATTTATTAAGAAAATTTGAGAATTTACAAGGTTAGTTAGATAGAATTGCATAAAGTTCTATTAGGCGAGCCCAGTACGCTGGGCGTTGGGCGTGTCTGGAGCATAAGCCTCGATGGCCGAGGCGTAAGTCTCACAGAACTAAGCCCCACACATAGGCGTTTTACGAGAGCTCCGCCCCGGAGCGAGTCCCAATTCTACCTTTTAAAACAGAGGTTGTAGGTCCGCAAGCGTAAAGAAGATAAGAAAAAGATCTTCATTGAATATTAAATAAAGGAATGGAAATAAATATTACTCCTAGTACGAGTAAAGAAAGGAGTTGTTTCTTGATAATCTCAAAGCGTAGTATAATATGTAAAGTCACTAAATTCATGCTTGGCTCGACAACTACAGTGTTGCTAGATTCTCACATGATGTAATTTGCACCCTCTAATAGTGCTACTATATATTATCCAATTTCCAGTCTGATTTATTTATTTATTTATTAGTACATAAAAGAGAGTATCTCATTTGGATTTGCTCCCTTTTACCTTTTTCTAACTTTTTCAGAGTGGGATGTACACCAAAGTTCATAGTGGGGTGTTTCCCAGACCTAAAACAAATATATTTTCTTGTGGGGCTAATTATGTAAAATTATGTAAACACATAATTAAGTACTCCTATTGTTGGTAGGTGATTTATTGCATAAATATATAAAATATAATGGACGACAAGCATGCCATGATCATCTCAGTCATCTGCTCCTAGATAGAAATTTAATACTACATTTTTCCCAGCCTTAGTGATGCATAACTGCTATGGAAGAATTTCGATACCTCCTTTTCATGTATTTTACTCTCTTAGTTCTTATAAGCATTGTTTTATATTTTTTATTAAGAAACAGAAGTGAGATTCCATTAATGCACATACTCTATGGAAGAAAAGAGTTCAAATGAACGACAAGATTAACAGGCTACGTGTCATGAAGCAATTGGTTGACGATGTTTCTCATTTTTTTCATGGTTATATAAACGAAAACCAATGGAAAGCACAACGTTCTCTTCTTTTACATTTGCCAAAAAACCTTGATTTCATATACTTGATCAGTTGATCTTATTAAGAATATTCTCTTAATTACTCGTAGCCGCCTTAATTAGGCTTGTGCCATGTAATTAATAAAAAAACAATCAGAAACAGTCAAAATTTTCGATAAATTCTATAACAGTAAAAACTAGTAATCATGATGATATAACATGCAATTGCAAACATTGGACGCCTATACTTAGCGATGCTAACAAACAATTTTTCATTGTGTTTTCCGTCCTATCACTGAAAATCTTACATATATGAAGTTGAGCATATATCTCATCCTTTGAACATAACAACCTTACTTAATTACTACAACTCTTATCATCTTCTGATTTGAAAACATCGAGTGCGGATAAATTTTTTCCCTTCAAACTTATGGGTTCTCTTTCCTTCCCTTCCCCATCTCGAGCAGCTCCACACTCGCCGGAAAATTCCACATGGAGGTACTCTATTTTTGCCTCATTTTCTTCAACTATTGTAACGAATGATACCACTGTTACAAACTGGATAGCATGTTATGATCCTTCTAATAACACTTGGAGTTACGTTACTTCGATTCCCGATTTGCCCGAAAATCATGTGCTCAAGGACTTCGCTATGGTGTCAATTTCAAATTCAATTTACATTATAGGTGGTCGACTTTGTCGAAAAGAGAAAACTCAAAATGCTCAATATGAAAACGATGAATTTTTCGATAGTGATATTAATGTACTATCATCGGCATTACGTTATGACATTAATTCTAATCAATGGTCAAAATGTGCATCACTTAACGTACCACGTTACAATTTTGCATATGTAGTTAAAGACAATAAGATTTATGTAGCTGGAGGACAATCAACGTTAGGTAGTGCTAGGGGTACTTCATCATCTGAGGTTTATGATCCCTTAGTTGATGAATGGACTCAATTGCCAAATATGAATAGATCAAGATGCAAATGTGTAGGTGTGACGTGGCAAGGAAAAATCCACGTGGTTGGTGGATTTGTCCAAGGTGGAGGTTTTTCGCAATACGTGGACCGTTGTTCGGCTGAGCTGTATGACACGTCAAGGGGACAGTGGGACCTTATGGCAGGGATGTGGCAATTAGATGTGCCAGCTAATCAAATAGTTGAGGTAAATGGTAGGTTATTTAGCTCTGGGGATTGTCTTAATGCATGGAAAGGTCATATTGAGGTATATGATGGGAAACTTAATATATGGTATATGGTTGAAGGTTCACAAAATAATATTTTTCCCTCTGAAGAAAATGGACAACCAATTATTCGACTATACTTAACAATGGTCCCAGTTGGGACACATTTGTATTTCTTGGCTGGTTATCGGACGGTCGATAATCCATCAATGACTATATCGGTGGTCTATGCATTTGACACGTCAGCAACAGGAGGTGAATGGAAGAGCTTTGAGCCAATGCAAGAGGAAGGAGAAAGAGAACTATGTAGCCATTGTTGTGTTGTCCAACTCTCTTAGTAGAGTTTGAGACTTTCCTAAGCAACAAAGGAAGCAAAAATATTGGACCATCTAGATAGTGTACAATCTTATTTCGTAACTTTTGAGTTTTTTTCTTGCAGAAATATAAGATAAGATTGCGGACAATAAATTTACGTACTACCGTTCAACCACCGTAACTCAACGCTTTGATTCTTTCTTCTTTTTCAATAAATTCTTTATCACTTGCTTTAATTTCCAAGAAAACGTGGGGAAATTTTTCCCCTCACTAGAGGAAAAATAAAAATATTATGTTTGTTCAAAATAGGAAAAAAACATGATTTGGTTGTCTTTCTAGGCTCCTTGCATTAGTAGATCTTAGGCTTTGTATGGCATTTCTATTAGCCACTAAATGATGTTGCTGCTAGATCAATGGTCCTACTTAGGTCTATTAAACAGAGTTTTTTTGTTGACAGTGGATTTTTCTTCAAAATCCCAAAAACCATTCAGGACCACAAAATTAAAATAAAAGGGCTCTTCCCCTATTTACTAGCATGGCATCCATTTTTTTTTTCATTTGTTTTTGGAGATTTGCCTTAGTACTCCCTCCGGTTCACAATAAGTGACCAATTTGTTTTTTTATTTTGGTTCAAAATAAGTGTCAGTTATGTAATCAAGAAAGAATTCAATTTGTTTTTACAAAATAACCCCTATGTATATATCCCTAAAAAGTTTTCTTACTCCTCACATTAAATATTTAATTAGGGGTAGTTTA
Source organism: Nicotiana attenuata (assembly GCF_001879085.1). Classification (NCBI taxonomy): domain Eukaryota; kingdom Viridiplantae; phylum Streptophyta; class Magnoliopsida; order Solanales; family Solanaceae; genus Nicotiana; species Nicotiana attenuata. The sequence goes on from NW_017670522.1 coordinate 398,513, forward strand.
GTCATAGTAGGTATTTTTATATAGAATTTAGTATTTTTTTAATGGGCGTGTTAAAAGCAAATTGGTCACTTATTGTGAACCGGAGGGAGTAGTAGATTAGAAGATCTGGTGACACTCATTAGTGTTAACCATATTACTATTAACTGCTTTTCGGCTTGTCTGCAATCAATTCACTTGTCTTCCAAAATTCAATGATGTTTGCTTTATAGCCCCAATTGCCTATTTTCATGGATCTTGCCTAAAGAAGAGGTATAAAACGATAAAACTAAAGTTCAACTTCCTTTTTATTTCTCTTCCTTTTAACACAAACAGTATCTATACAGTGAGCTCCAAATTCTCACATTTTATTCTAGACTCCTAGTCACATTTTCCTACTGAAAATTATGACAAAGAGAACATAATGAATATAGGGCACATGAAGTTTTTTATACTCCCTCCGGTCCAAAATAAGTGATTTTTTGGCCTTTTTCTTGTGGGTCCAAAATAAGTGATTTTTTGGCTTTTTTCTTGTGGTCCAAAATAAGTGATTTTTTGGCCTTTTTCTTGTGGTCCAAAATAAGTGATTTTTTCAGATTTCAAGAATGAATTAATTATTTTTTTCCTACATTGTCCTTGGATTAAATAGTGTTGGAATATGTGTTAGGAGTATTTATGTGAGATATTAAAGGTTAATATGGTCAATTTCATTGCTAATTAATGCTAAAAGGTAGATTTCTTAATCTATGTGAAAACATTCAAAAAATCACTTATTTTGGACCGGAGGGAGTAGTATTTTTTAGCATTATGAGGAAGTTTATCATTCTATTATTAATGACTATATATTTCAAATTCCAATAATCGAAGGAAGAGCATGATTGATCCGACATAGATTGGCCTATATAGGATCAAAAAGAGATGCAAAACAATGACCAACTTTTTTACTTTTAACTTACAGCATCCAAAGAGAGTTGCAATTGACTCAAAAAGCAAAAACATCATTAAAAGAAGAGAAAAGACTGAAGCATTTTATTCCTTTTTTTCTCAGAATCGGCCAATCGATGACCAATTGCCATTATACCAAGGGACAAACAATGAGAATTTCTCCAAATTGTTTGCGCTGTAGCTATCACCAATTTTTTAAGATACTCTATGTACAATGTTTTTCATTCAGTTTTGATATGATTCCTGACCTCAATTGGCAATAATATCATCCAAAAATTAATAGTTTTTTTAAGAACAAAGAACTTCTTCAAGAAACATAAATAAACTGTTCGCAAAAAAAAAAAAAAAAAAAAAAAAAAAAACAATCACTAAATGTAGATGATAAATGTGCAACTTAACCCTGACTTAAAAAGCTCATTGGCTCAGTCACTCACGAGCCACTGGTAGCACGATGGCTGACCACATCCCAATCAGTGAAATTTCATATAAGCGCACGTAAAAGTTTTGTTCACTGCCACACGCTATCTCACGTGTGCTTCTGTTCTTGCGCATGCGTCTTCGCTCTTTTGACTCATTTACCTTGTAAACTTGACCAACCTATTTACTTCAAAATGAAAAGGCGAAATACATAAATGGCCCCTTCAAGTTGTTCATAACGGTCATTTGAGCATCTCAACTGAGACCATTTTCAGTTAGACACTTCAAGTGATTGTTAAGTAAATCAAATAGACACCGCGGTACAGCATACTAGATGCGTGAGTTACACTTGCCAAATGAGCCAATCAATGAACGACACGTATAATTTGTAATTAAAACTTAACACAAATTAACCAAAAAAATAAAATAAATTTAAAGAAGAAAAAACCCTTCTCCACCGCCCTTTCTCCTCCTCTCCCCCCTCCCCCCCCCCCCCCACCTCCAACTTCATCTTCCGATGTCAAAGAAGACCCCTTCCGACCAATCCCCTTCTGTCTCGTTGCCTCTCACGAGAAAGGCTGATGACCATGAGTCCATGACAAAAACTTAGAGACCACCGTAAAAGAAAGAGATGATCGGAGTCGACGGTGGTTGGAACATATTCCGGTGATCTTTTTCTTATTTATTTTCTCCTCCATAGCTCCCCTCCCCCACAAAATACTCTGTTACAACTTATCAGACCCAATAATGGTGAAAAATCTCATCGGAGTTCCGCCGAAAAATATCCAACCGGTAATCACCCGATCTTCTAACTCATGTTCCTCTCTTAAAATCAACTTCAGAATTATTCAAGTGATATTGATAATTATTGCTACCAGTAAGAATAACTGAAAGTGCTCGGTCCATGCTACATTTTATTTTTTTATGTTAGATGGGTTGGAGCTGGAGTTGTATGAAGAAATTATAAAGACATTAGGGCTTTTTTAAGTTTGTGAGCAGTACACATAGAAGAGGGTGAATTTTAGGAAATAGGTAATTCACTTTATTGTTTCAGGCGATTTCTGTTTTGCACGTTCACTATGTGAATAGGGAAGAAAATTTTGGAGAAGAAAGAGCGAGGAAAAATGGGTTCCACCAGTTAAATTAAAAAAAAAAAGAAATAAACATAATTTTGAAAGGCTTCACTTGCTTCAAGCGAGTGTAGTACACACATTTTGCCATGTCACTTTGAAGGGTTTAAGAGATACAATGAAAAATAACTTGAGGTGTCTACTTGGTAAATAGGTCTGTTGAGGTGTTCAAATGATCGTTGTGGACAACTTGGAGGGGCCATTTATGTATTTCGCAGATAAATTCACCTTTGCAACTTGATATTTTTGTTATAAATCTGTATTGCTATAAATTAAATAATAATCTTTCTGAAAACAGAAACAGAAAGTTAGTTATTAAATTCCGAAAAGAGTAAACTTCTTCAAAATAAATTCTGAAAAAACGTTATAGGAACAAATCGAGCCCACTGAATACACAGTGTGTCCTTAAGGAAATTATTCCCCTCAAGTACCCGAGGTTTTGGAATATATCCTCCCAGGATAGAACGATTTAACTCACCAGTATATCGGTACCTAAAACTCTGGTGATCGGCGAACCACTCGATGGTCGTAAAACACACTGAAATATTTTGTGCAGAAGAAGAAGAAGAAGATTCAAAAAATTTCGTAAGTAAATATTCTGGGATTTGAAGGTCTATTTATAGTCAACCTGGTGATGTTTCTGAAGAGGTTTGCAACCTTTCAGAATAGTCATGACTATTGGAAAAGGTGTGACCCTCTGAAGAGGTTTGCAACCTTTCAGAACAGTCATGGCTATTGGAACAGGTGTGACCCTCTGAAGTGGTTTGCAACTTTTCAGAATAGTCATGGCTGTTAGAACAGGTGTGACACTATTTCAGAACAGCCATGGCTATTGGAAATTTTTGCGGGAAATTTAAAACGAATTTAAATGAATCCGGGAAAGAAAAACGGGCTAGACCGGACCGGGTCGCGGGTCATCCCTCCATTTCTTTTCCCACCATTTTCCATTCACACCTCTTTTGTTATTATTTATTAAATAACAAACCCAACAATCCCCCACACGAATGGGAAATGGCTATAAACTTAAAGGAATGCACGGACGTGTGTGTGTTTTACAAACAAGAATTGATTGCATCTGGATAGGTAGGTTTCCCTTTGAACTTTCCGTAGTGAACTTATATCGGATATACTCGGTCAATCGGTAGATTTGATATCTTTGAACCGTCGAGCTTTGTTGTATACCTAGACAACATAAGTCACACAATCAATCCTTAACCATCTATGGTTCTCACAGTTGTGTTCGTTTCAGCCATGAACACCACCTGGTTTCATGAGTGCTTAGAGAATGGGCCTTTACTTTCATTCTCCTTGAAGCAGCTTACACTTCACACTCACATAGGTGATTCCTAAACGTGTAATACTAAAGACACACTATCTGGTCATATCCTGCCAGACTTAGCAAATCATTAAAAAGCTTTAAGCTTTATTGACTCATCAAAAAGCCTTAATGCTTTACCTCGTTTTTGAACATTGACTTCATCACGGGAATGGGTTGAGTTAGTTGACAATGTTGAACCGTCATTCATAACTTTGTTTGATCTCTTTGAACCTAGCTCTTGGGATCTCCAGTCTGCTAGGTAGAGTTACCGCCATGATGACTTGTCTAAGGCCTTTAACCCCATTCCCTTTGATGATCTTTCAACTGCCTCTCTAGATAGGCCTTTTGTAAGTGGATCCGACACGTTATCTCTTGATTTTACGTAGTCAATTGTGATAACACCACTAGAGAGTAGTTGTCTAACGGTATTGTGTCTCCGTCGAATATGACGAGATTTCCCGTTATACATAACGCTCCCTTCCCTACCTATTGCCGCTTGACTATCACAATGTATACATATAGGTGCCAAAGGTTTGGGCCAAAATGGAATATCTTTCAAGAAATTCCGGAGCCATTCAGCTTCTTCACCGGCCTTGTCTAAGGCTATAAACTCAGCCTCCACTGTAGAGCGGTCAATGCACATTTGTTTGGACGATTTTCAAGACATCGCTCATCCACCGACTGTTTAGAATCGGTTGAACCGGTGATCTAATTTGCATCACTATACCCCTCTATTATCGTGGGATACTTATTGTAGTGCAAAGCATAATTTGGAGTATATTTCAAATGAACGTTCAATGCAAACTTCCTTATGTTGTAGACTAATACGTCTCGATTTTCGATTGCATATCAGATTATGACTATACTTAATGCAGTAATTATAACAACAACTGGAATGATTGGCATCAGTTGTGGCCACAACCTTTTAATATATAACACATTTCGTAATCATTCCGCCATTTTCAAGTATTTGTATGCTATTCATTCATATGTCTATATGATATGCAAAATAGCACCTCCATTCATGAAACAAATCCAACTTGCAATGGATTTTGGTCATGTTCATCGGTTAGTTCACCTCATTATAGACCAACGTATTAATATATTTGTTCACGAACGGTCATGTTTATACAGGCGTATCTTTCTACGAAAAGTCACAACCTTCAAAGTGACATCATTTCATAAAAGAACTAAACAATATAAATTTTCATTAAAGAAAATGACCTTTCGAGAAAGGCATGTGACCAACTTCCGAATTAGTAGTTTCATCAACTAGTCTTTATTAAGACTAAACAACTGATGATTTTACCAACTACTATATCAATGGAGTTCAAAAATTATATAATTTAGACATTACGTCTAACATTGGCTTTTGTCATGCATAAGCTAAAAGCCCCCACATTTTAAATATTTCATCAACATATCATATATAATCAAATAATGACTATATGATTTAAAGTATTCTTAACATAAACACATTTGTTTACACTCATTAATTTTTGAAACCATTTGACAATATTATTTGGTCAAATCTCGCATATCATTGTTTACTAAACAATTGTATCCAAACGTTACGACTTTCCCGGTTTTTCGGCCGGAGGAACATCAGTGCGGCTTGACGAGGCTATCGTCGTTGCACCAACAGTCGCAAAAGGATTTCCATTTTCATTTGCCATTTCTTACTGTCAACAACAGAAGAAATCAATTAATGGCAAAACCAAAACAGTAAATAATACTGTAATCAATAAACAGTACGTAATAAAAACAACTAAGGTTTTTATATACTGTTTTACCGAAAAACGATGAAGTTTTTATGTTCTTCAAATCGTTTTCTGAATTTCAATACCCTGATGAAGTTTTTATATCTTCAAATCAGAATAGTAAAATTCAGACAGAATACGGAGTATAATAAATTTAATTTCCTTAAGATTGTTATAAATCTGTATTGCTGTAAATCAAATAATAATCTTTCTGAAAACAGAAATAGAAAGTTAGTAGAAATTAAATATTGAAAACAGTAAACTTATTCAAGATAAATTCTGAAAAAACTTTATAGGAACAAATCGAGCCCACTGAATATAGTGTGTCCTTAAGGAAATTATTCCCCTCAAGTACCCGAGGTTTTGGAATATATCCTCCCAGGATAGAACGATTTAACTCACCAGTGTATCGGTGCCTAAAACTCTGGTGATCGGCGAACCACTCGATGGTCGTAAAACACACTGGAATATTTTGTGCAGAAGAAGAAGAAGAAGAAGAAGAAGAAGAAGAAGAAGAAGAAGATTCAGAAAATTTCGTAAGTAAATATTCTGGGATTTGAAGGTCTATTTATAGCCAACTTGGTGATGTTTCTGAAGAGGTTTGCAACCTTTCAGAATAGTCATGACTGTTGGAACAGGTGTGACCCTCTGAAGAGGTTTGCAACCTTTCAGAACAGTCATAGCTGTTGGAACAGGTGTGACCCTCTGAAGAGGTTTGCAACTTTTCAGAATAGTCATGGCTGTTAGAACAGTTGTGACACTATTTCAGAACAGCCATGGCTGTTGGAAATTTTTGCGGGAGATTTAAAACGAATTTAAATTAATCCGGGAAAGAAAAACGGGCTAGACCGGACCGGGTCGCGGGTTCTCCCTTCATTTCTTTTCCCACCATTTTTCATTCACACCTCTTTTGTTATTATTTATTAAATAACAAATCCAACAATTTTTTGTTTATTTGCAAACTTCGTTTGGACATGCTATTCAATTTCAAGTTAAATCTTTAATTTTTATTAGGAACCTCTACAGAATTTAATGTCCAAACAAAATAACTTTCACTAACTTTTTATCAATTTCTCACTTCATATACACACTTAAATCAATATTTCATATATTAAAGTTCCTTTTTAGTAATAACTCAATCTTAACATAACTCGTTTTTTGAAAATAATCTTCTTTTTCCTAATTTTATTTTCTAATAATTTTATCTAACTTCAACTTTAACATATCTACAAACAGAATCGAATCGAATCGAATAGAGTATGAGATGAAATCACCACCAAAAGGACGTGGAGCAGTGAATGAGATGTTCTTCCCTTAACCAGAAATCTCGGATTCGAGCTCTGGGTATGAAAAAATCCTTGGCAGGGAGCGATACCCTCCGAATGGGCCCTACGCAACGCGAATCCGAATATAGCCGGACTCTAATACACATACCGAACACCGGATGAAAAACTAAAAAAAAAATTAGATGAAATCGTAGCCGTTGACAGGTGGGGACAGCGAGCCTCCCATTTTGTTGGTGGGAAATATGGCAAGTCCGACAATTTTTAGAACTGACATGTCGGCTAGGCCCTAGGTTTGCATAAAATAAAGAATATTCTTAATTTGACTAATTTACCCCTTTTATGGGGTCATCTTCATGCCACGGCGATATGATGAGCTGGAAAACTTTGCTGACGTGTATGATAAAAAGAAAGCTTTTCCGGGACCACAGAGATGATGTGCTTTAATCCATTAAAGAACTCCTTTAATCTAACATTTCACTGTAAAAATTTTTTTTAATTGAGTCTTATAGCCCGTTTGGCCAAGATGCAAAAATCAGCTTATTTTGATAAGTGCTTTTTTTCAAAAGTGCTTTTTTCAAAAGTACTCTTGGTGAGAAGCAGTTCGTGTTTGGCTAATTAGTTTGAAAAGCACTTCTGAGCAGCAATTAGTGTTTGGCCAAGCTTTACAAAACTGCTTCTAAGTGTATTTTTCTCAAAAGTGCTTCTCAAAAAAGTGCTTTTGTAGAGAAGCTACTTTTTTCTGCTTCTCCAAAACTGCTTCTGCTTCTCCTCAAAAGCACTTCTTTTCCTTCAAAAAGCTTGGCCAAACACCTCAATTTTTGGCCAAAAGTGCTTTTGGCAAAAAAAAAATACTTTTGGCCCAAAAGAAGCTTGGCCAAACAAGCTATTTGTGATGTGATGAAGAAATAAGAAATTTAACTTTTTTTACTCTTCTCCCCCTGTGTAACATTGCATTGCATGAGCAGTGGCGAAACCAGAAAATTAAATAAGGGTATTCAAATTTTAAACATCCTTTGCCAGTGGACTATGTAAGATATTCAAAATCTATTTTTAATCGATAACAAGTAATATTTTACCTTATATATAGTATAATTTCTTTGGACTAACATAACTTCGCCCTGTGCATAAGAAAGGTAAAGAAATGTGAAAATATTGTCTAGCGCTTCTATGTGCAAGGTAACAATAATAATAAAAACAAGAATGGGACTACAAAATTTTGGAAAATTCAGTAAGTATGACAATTTTCAATTTTATCTTGGCTATAATTTGACACAAGTCAGAGGTGCAGGTCATGTTCATGTAGTGGAAGATTCAAAAGGTGAGTGAAGGAAAGGTTTTGGTTTTGACAATAGGGGACCACTGACATGTCTTCTTGATATATGAGATTTTGTGATGATACCACACCCCCAAGCCAAGGCCCCAACTCATCCTCTCCTCTCCACTAAGAGGTCGTTTGGTAGCTGGTTAGAAGAAAGGTTATTTATGTATAAGGGATAACATAACTTATACCATGTTTGGTAGGCAATAGTTATTTTGTATAAAATTCTGCATAACTAATACCATGTTTGGTTGACATTTTTCAATTATGCATAAATAATACATGTATAAGTTATGAGTCAATCTGTGTATTATTTTATGCGGGGTAGAAGATGGAAAAACTAATACATGTATTAGTAATACATGGATAAAATACTGAAATGACAAATTTACCCCTATCACTTTACACATAAGGCTTCCTTATTTCTCTGCCAACCCGTCAACAGGTTTCACTTGCTTTCACTTGCCAACTATATACCTTGTCTTCTCTCATTTTTAAAGAACAAACTAGCAAAAGCAAACTGGAGAAGCCACTAGAAAATAGAAATACCAAAACTAAGAAGTGAAAATCAAATATGTCTAAACTTCACATAGTTCAGTAGTATGACGAAGAAGTGAAAGTAACACCCAAAGTTCCTAACTAAATTGTTTCCTACATAAATGGAAAGAGAGAAAAAACAATGCAAAAGAAGGCCAGGGGTATAGTTGCAAACAAGCATTTTACTTTAAAATTTATATAATGTATATCAATTTCTAATACAACAAACCAAACATTCAAAAAAATAATCTCTGCATAACTAATACCTGCATAACTAATCCCTGCATTACTTATACCTGCATAACTAATCCCTGCATAACTAATACATGTATAACTCTAACCGGCAACCAAACGACCCCTAAATATATTCTTTTCTTTCATAATTTTTATATGCACATACCATAACGGGTCGTTTGGTATTATGGCAGGAAAAATTAAGATATTCAATATTTTATCTGAAATAGTTAATTCACCATTTAGTGTAAAGCTTATCTAGCTAACATCTATAATCTCAAACTCTTTTCCGAGATTATTATTCCTATCACTTATACCTAAATTAGGGCTAAATATGTTGTAAATTTGTAAGCAGGCACCTCTATCTCTATCTCTGATATGTTCATATTGGATTCTCGGATAGTAGCATATGTCAGAGCTCTTTCATCTTTCCCCGATTCCCTCCACTTTCGTTTCTTTCCCTGAAATGAAGTGGGCGTTTGGACATAAGAATTGTAAAATTCCAAAATAGGGAGAAAAATATTTTCAAGTGAAAATGGTATTTGAAATTTAGGTCCCGTTTGGCCATGAGTTTTCTCAAAATAAATTTGGTATTTATATTCAAAACTCATGTTTGGCCATAAATTTCGGCCATAAATTTTGGCCAAATCCCAAATTTTGGGTCAAAATCCCAAAACTTGGGAATTATATACATGTTTTTCCAAAATAAAGTTGGAAAATATGTTTTGAAAACGTATGTCCAAACACATTTTCATCTTCAAACCAAACTTCACCCAAATCACATTTTTCAAAATAAATTTGGGATCTGGCCAAACGCTAGCTTAGAGTTGTGTTTGGACATGAATATGATTTTGGGTTGTTTTTGAAGTTTTATGAGTGATTTGACTGAAGATTTTGAAAAACAGCTTTTTGGAAATTTTCAAATTTTCGAATATTTTCAAAATGCGCTAACACCCTATCTATAGTAAGGGGCCTTTTCAATTCAATCTCCCACTTGATTTCGGACAGTCAAATATAAAGACTCTTTGTTAGCTCCCGCCCCCGGTTCTCTATGCTCGGTTCCAAGCGGGACGAGTCAATAGCAGATGCGGATTTTATTTAATAGCTGCGAATCTTCAAGTGAAAATTGAAAATTTTATGAACAAACGCTGATTTCGAAAAAAAGTGAAATTTTTTTGAAAAAAAGGGAAAAATTTCTTATGTCCAAACTGGCTCGAAGTATATATATTCTAGGATTCAAGTTACAGCTTTACTCTGTAATTGAAGTACAATGTTCAAAATCATTATCAGTGTCACATAAACAGAATTCTTTTGTTCTACCATCTCTTCAATGAATCATAGTCTAACTCTAACCACATCCTAAAAAAAAAGAAAATGAAAACTGAAGTATTCTGAGACAACTTTTTACAAAAAAATAAAAAATAAAACAAATAATGTATATATATATTAGGTAGAATTTACGACTTTTGAAAAGTATAAAGTTGCAAGAAGAATAGTGAAACTTTTTTGAGATAAAGAAAGACAAGACAGGAAGCTATTCCAAGTTAGACAGAAGCAAAAGAGTTATTGGGCTGGACCCAGTTTTTATTCGGAAAAAGTAAAACAAACCAGGGAGCTGCCCAGGGCCCATGACATTACTAGTTGCTCTACTTATTTAATGGGCCTGTAGTGAACCTTATGTTCTGATGTATGTACGTTGTACTCTGCGGTTCCATTGCTTGTACCTTTCAGTTTCCTTGCTGTATTAATCTCTATCACATGCTAATCTCTTTTACTCCCTCTTCTCAAAATAAAAAGGATAAATGACGTTCTATAGTCGGCCGCCATAAAAATAATAACCGAAAAATTATATAAAATTCATATATTTTTTGTATATATATACATTACGTATGTTATATACAAATTATACAAATTTTATACACTTTTTTTTACTATCAGATCAAAATAGTTTATGGCGCGGGCTAAAACTGATAATACCCAAAATAAAAACATACTTGAAATCATCATCTTAAATTTGAGCAAATTATGTTATATACCCATGAAAGATAAAATATTTACCCGTATCTACCCATGTTCATTTCTATTACAATTTATACCTATGCGGCATATTTATTTTACCCGCTCTACCCATTCTTGTCTTTGCCATTGCTTAGCATAAAACTTTATATTGTCAGATTCATATGCACCTTTGTTGTATCTTTTAAATGCACCACATTTCCTAATATGTTTTATATCTTATCATAATAATACTAATTAAAAATAATATAATATAATATTTATTAAATAATATATAAAGTTATAAAAATATATGAACTTGGAGAGCACAAAAATATATTATTATTATTATTACTATTATTATTATGAAGATTTATTATTTGATTTGATGTGGGTGCTATAAAATATTGCTTATAGTATCTTCGAGTAAGCTTCCCAGATTTAAATTTTCATGTGTATTTGAATATCCACCATTGTTGGGCTTGAAGCTCAATTTTATTTTTGAAGATTTCTTGTTTGATTCAAAGTGGGTGCTGTTAAATATTGCTTATAGTACCTTCTGGAAGTTCATACTGAAATTTGATAGCGTTTGGAGCTGATTTGAGGTGATTGAGATCGAAATTTTTAGTTGAAAATCGAAGAAGAACACAGCTACAATATACCGCTACGGTATACAATATATTGTAGGAGTATATAGCTATAATGCAATACTATACTATTATAGTTTACAGAACAGTATACCGCTACAGTATACTAATATACTATAGGAGTATATAGTTATATTGCAACAGTATACTATTATAGTATACAATATATTGTTATGGTATACTGTAATAATATGCAAGATACTGTAACAATATGCTGTAATAGTTACAATATACTATAATAATATACTTATTACCCGTAAATTTACCTGTCTTTTCCCTTTTAATTTGTTCTAAGCTTTTACCCAGCGTGAGGGGCAAATTAAAAATACAAATATATATATATATATATATATATATATATATATATATATATATATATAGTATGCTGTATGATGTAACAACATACTCTTACAATTAGATCCTTTTAAAAGTTTTTAAATTTTTTTTGACAACTGATATTATTTCATTTTAATAATTGAATTAAAATTTGTTTAACTCTTTGCGTATAATTGTATACCCTGTTGGTATAACTATATACTATACTGGTATCATATGTTAGTTAATATTTGTTTAGTTGTATGAACTACACTTAATTGGTACACAATTTGATTTTTCTTTAGTAATAATATAAAAATAATAATAAAAAATAATAAAAACAGTAAATGAAATTAGATCATGAAGAGAAAAAGAATATAAAAACAGAAGTTAAATAAAATTAAAAAAGGAAAAAGGAAAAAAAATAAGAAGAAAACGAGAAAAAAAGGGGAAAAGAAAAAAAAAAGAAAAAAGAAAAGAAAAGAAGCATAGAAATAAAAAAGAATTGGAGAATAAAGAAAAAATTCCCACACAAAACCTATTATGGGTAGGAAATGTAATTAGTTTATGGTTAGGAAAAACAAATGGATAGACAAGGGTAAATAGTTTTATTTTTGTGGGTAACTGTGTCAAAACCCCCCTTAAATTTTGGAATTGAAATATAGATATACGGCATTGTGTTATCACTATAACACACAAATCTTTTAAATAAAAACATTAAAAATTTCTTTGAGTAATCATACTTAAATTATATTTTGAGTATGATTGGAAGATATATAAGATTAGACAAATGTATAGCAATTCATAGGAACATTCAGGTAAAATATTGCGTTTTTATAAAAGAAAAAGAAAGTAATATATGTAAAATATTGCATTTTTATGATGGTTCAAGATAAATTCTAACATTTTCAAAGAAATTGATAAGTAATAGCGTAAAATGACTTTCAACACAAATAAAATTGGAGGGAATAATAAGTATTTTCTCCGTTGGAAAATATAACAGTGCAAATGTTACCTGTCTTTTAATTATTTCAGCAACAAGGCTGCCTGCACAAGCTAATAGTTATTCCTGCTGACAAAACATTCAGTGAATAATAAATCAAATTTGAAGTTGTACAAATTCATACGTGATTCAAGCAAAAGATTCTCTTCCCCTTTCTTATATGCTCACTCTATTACAATTTATGTGAATCTGTTTGATTGAGCACGAATATTAAGAAAAAATAAAGACTTTGAAAATTTATGGTCCTAAACAAGCTAAAAAGGGACCCAAAGTATTTGTGTGGTTATAAAAGCTTCTCATTAAGGGTTGAATTGTAAGTTTAAGCTAAATTGTTTCCAAATTTAGAAAGAGGTCATTCTTCTTGGAACGGACCAAAAAGGAAATATGTTCACGTGAATTAAAACAGAAGGAGTAGTTGATAACATGATATGAAAATAAGAATACTAAGGTCCGTTTGTCCATAATTTTTTTTTAAAAAAAATTTAAAAATATGTTTCCATGAAATTTAGCAAGTTTTTTAAATGCCACTTTTTCAAAATTTTCAGAAAAATTATTTTTCCCACTCACAAAACAACAACATTTTTTCAAGTAAAAGTTAGTAACCTAAAGTTCTTCTCTAACCAAAGAAAAATTCTAAAATGTCATACTACCTACCATGAGATATTGAGATTTAATATTTTGTTACTTGTTTAGGTTTGATTATAACTTAATTAGGTACAATTTGCATGTAAGAAGAACGAAATATGCACCAAAAGGGTGAATTGTCTGTTTTGAAATATAGAGAAAGTGAATAACGTAATTCTATTTGTTTGCTATTGGTTTGATATTTTCACCAAAACGATATTTTGCTACAGTAAAATATAGTGTGACATCTTTTATTTGTAGCATGTTTGGCCAAAGCTTCTAAAATAAGGTTATTTTGAAAAGTATTTTTTCTTCTTTTAAAAAATATGTTGTATGCTTATTGATAAATAGTTTGTATTTGCCTAATTATTTGAAAAAAATACTTTTAATCAGCAATTAATATGTGATCAAACTTTTAATAAGTGCTTCAAATATTTCTCAAAAATACTTTCTTTAAAAAGTAGTTTTAGAAAGAAACTATTTTTTCTACTTGTCAAAAATAATTTTTGCTTCTACAAACACTTTTTTCTTTCTAAAAATTTGATCGTACACCTTAACTTTGGGGAAAAAATATTGTTGGCGATAAAAATATTTTTGGCCAAATGTTTGGCCGAGACATCTGAGTAATCCTCGTTCGGAAGTACTTAACTTTCTGGTTAGACAAAGGTACAAACCAAAACCTTGGAAACAATATTCACCTTTTTTTTTTTTTTTTTTTGTATGCAATATTTTAGGATTATAAAAAAAAATGCCTTTAATTAACTCCATGTGACGACCCAACCCGTCGTCTTATGTATTACAGCCCCGTTTCCCCCATTTATTGCTCTTTCATGTTTCATTATCAGCAACGGGTGAGTTAGAGTTGAATTGAATTGGTTTGGATAGGAAATGAGACACTTAGTCCCTTTAAGGAAGGTTTGGGTTGGAAAAGTCAACCGAACGTTGACTTATTAGTTAGAGGGCTCGGATGTAAATTCCGGTGATTCGGTTAGCTTCGGGAGGTGATTTGTGACTTAGGAGTGCGATCGTAAGTGATTTTGGAGGTCCGGAGTGGAATTAGACTTGAATTGGCAAAGTTGGCATTTTGGCGAATTCCGGTGGATAGGTGAGATTTTGATCCGAGGGTCGGAATGGAATTCCGACAGTTGCAGTAGCTCCGTTAGGTGATTTTGGATATGTGTGCAAAATTTCAGGTCATTCGGAGGTGTTTTGGTTAGGTTTCTGATCGAATCGTAATTTAAGGATGAGAACAAGTTTGAATGAGGTTTTAGGATGTATTGGCATTTTTGGTTGAGGTCCCGGGGGCCTCGGGGTGAATTCGGGTGGTTGAACGAGAGGTTTTGAGGTGTGTTGCAGGTCTGTTGCTGCTGTCATCTGGTATTTCCGCTTCTGCGGAAATGGACCGCAGAAGCGGTTCCGCAGAAGCGGGTGAGCGATCGCAGAAGCGGCCAGGTGTGGGTTAGGGTAGATCCGCATAAGCGGAAATTGGTCGCTTCAGCGGGTCCCGCATAAAGCGGACATTGTACCGCAGAACGGTTGAGGGAACCGCAGAAGCGGAGTTCGAGTCGCATAAGCGAAAGCCCGGTTTTTAAGTGAAGACCGCATAAGCGATTTTTGGCCGCAAAGCGTCCCTCATAAGCGAAAGCGGGACCGCATAAGCGAAAATCGCTGTGGACAGAAAGGTTTAAATATTATATTTCATCGCGAACAAAGAGGTAGTTTCCACCATTTTTAAGCGACTTGGAAGAGCTTTGGGCGAGGATTTTCGAAGGGTTTTGATGAGAACAATTGGAGGTAAGTCTCTTGGCCTAATTAATTCGATTTCATGGTAGAAATTATATGTAAATTGTGGAAAATTCATCAAAAACGGGTCAAGTTAGGGCTTGGAAAGCTGTGATGTAAAAAATGGATTTTGAAAGGATTTTGAACTCCGGATTTTGGTAAAATTGGTATGTTAGACTCCGTGGCAGACGAGGAAATCCAGTGATGTAAATTTCGTAATTTTTCGAGAAGTAGGCCTGGCTCGGGTTTTGTCAACTTCGTGAATTTTGGTATTTTTCGAGTCTTTTCGATTGGGTTATGTTTCGTTTAGCCTATTGTAATGTATTCGTTGTGGTTTTAATCAGATCGGCGTGCGAAGAGGTTGATTCGAAAGGCAAAGGCATAGGAGCTAGACTTGTGGCCGGCTTGAGGTGAGTAATAGATGTAAGATGATGACCTGAGGTTTGAAACCCCGTATATCACATTGTGACGCTATATTGAAGCGAAGACACGTACTCTATGACGAGTGCGGGGTCGATTGTGACTGGGAATTTTGACCTAGTCCGTTTCGATTGAATGTTCGTACCGTGTTCCTTGGCTAGAAAATTATTTGGTAATCATCCTACTGGATTTTATGAATATGTTTGGGCTTTGTGCCTATCATTTGCATCCTCCAGGATCCTTATCACTACTTCCATGATGTTTTAGCATATTTCATGATATCAGTCCTGAATTAGACACTGTCTCGAAATGTTTAATAAAAAATAAAGGTTTAAACACTTAGCTCTATAATTCCTAAAGTTGAGACCAAAAATGAATAATCTGACTGTGCCCGAGTGGCTTGCATGCATATTATATATATATATATATATCTGGGCTGAGTGTAGATCGGGTTTGCACGCCGCAGCGAATTGACAATGATATTGCGCTTGGGCTGTGGGAGCCCCTTCGAGTCTGAACCCCACAGTGAGCGCGAGTACCCCAAATGGATCGGCTGCGCGCCGCAGTGGTCATGTGCACTTGCATTGCATCAGCATTTTATATCTGTTGGTCTTAATTGTCATTTGTCTGCTGTTGTTCCATTCGTTTAAACGTGGAATCGTTGATTATAGAATTTATATTGTAATAATTTCGGGATTTCTTAGTTTTCAGCAATTATAATATATTTATTACTCACTGAGTTGAAGTACTCACTTTACTCCCTGCACCATGTGTGCAGATTCAGTGCTCCGGAGACTTAGTGGAGCTGTTTGCTGTTTTTTTCGTGAAGTTATTTTTAGGAGTTGTTGAAGTAGTTGCCTAAGGTCCGCAGGACCCCGACTCCTCCCCTTTATTCATTTGTCTTTCCATATACTAGACTTTTTTTTACTTAATATGATATATTACTCTGTTACATCTAGAGGCTCTAGACTCGTGACTCCAGTTCTACTTGGGAATGTTGGGAATATTCATTATTATTTTCCATACTATTTTATTTAGTTTTTGGAATCGAACCTTGAATATTTGCTATTTTAATCGTATTATTTGTTAGCGGATGCGTATTTGGGTTGAGAGTATTTAAATTGGTCCGGCTTGCTCCTGGCATTAGTGTTGGGCGCCATCACGATCGGGATTGGGTCGTGACAAGTTGGTATCAAGAGCCTAAGGTTACTAGGCCTCGCGAATCATGAGCCGGTTTTAGTAAGAGTCTCCGGAACGGTAACGGGAACGCCTGTACTTCTCCTCGAGAGGCTGCAGAACCTTTAGGAAAACTCCATATTCCT
>NW_017670522.1:416072-470649 GCF_001879085.1 Nicotiana attenuata
AAGAATCAACCTTTAATCTTGGAAATTGGTATAATTGAAGACTAGGGCTTGGGTTTTAAATGAAATTTGGATTTGGAAAGGCATTTGAACTCCGATTTTGGTAAATTTTATATGTACGGACTCGTGGCGAGACGAGGAATCTGGTAATGTGAATTTCGTAATTTTTCGAGAAGCGGGCCCGGGGCTCGGGTTTTTGCCAACTTCGTGAATTTTGGTGTTTTTCGAGTCTTTTCGATTGGGTTATGTTTCTTTAGCCTATTGTAATGTATTCGTTGTGGTTTTAATCAGATTCGGCGTGCGAAGAGGTTGATTCGAAAGGCAAAGGCATAGCGAGCTAGACTTGTGGCCGGCTTGAGGTGAGTAATAGATGTAGATGGTGACCTGAGGGTTTGAAACCCCGGTATATCACATTGTGACGCTATATTGAGGCGAGACACGTACTCTATGACGAGTGCGGGGTCGATTGTGACTGGGGATTGTGACCTAGTCCGTTCCGATTGATGTTCGTACTGTGTTCTTGACTAGAAATTGTTTGGTAATCATCCTACTTGGATTTTATGAATTTGTTTGGGGCTTTGTGCCTATCATGTGCATCCTTCAGGGATCCTTATCACTGTTTCCGTGATGTTTAGCATATTTCATGATATCAGTCCTGAGCTAGACACTGCCTCGAAATGATTAGTAAATTAATAAAGGTTTAAACACTTAGCTTTATAATTCCTAATAATTGAGACCAAAATGAATAATCTGACTGTGCCCGAGTGGCTTGCATGCATATATATATCTGGGCTGAGTGTGGATCGGGCTGCACGCCGCAGCGAATGTTACGATGATATTGCGCTTGGGCTGTAGGAGCCCCTCCGGAGTCTGAACCCCCACAGTGAGCGCGGGTACCCAAATGGATCGGGCTGCGCGCCGCAGCGGTCATGTGCATTGCATTGCATTCATGCATTTTATATCTGTTGGTCTTAATTGTCATTGTGTGCTGTTGTTTCATCGTTTAACGTGCTGAATCGTTGATTATAGCTTTATATTGTAATATTTCGGGATTTCTTACTTTCAGCCATTATATATGTTTATTACTCACTGAGTTGGAAGTACTCACTTTACTCCCTGCACCATGTGTGCAGATTCAGGTGCTCCGGAGGCTTAGTGGAGCTGTTTGCTGTTTTTCGTGAAGTTATTTTCAGGAGTTGTTGAGGTAGCTGCTTGACGTCCGCAGAACCCGACTCCTCCCCTTTATTTCATTGATATATTACTCTGTTACATCTAGAGGCTCTAGACTCGTGACTCCAGATCTATTGGGGAATGTTGGGATATTCGTTATTTTTTTCCATACTATTTTATTTAGTTTCGGATTGGAACCTTGATATTTGCTATTTTAATCGTATTATTTGTTAACGGATTGCGTATTTGGATTGAGAGTATTTAAATTGGTCGGGCTTGCCTGACATTAGTGTTGGGCGCCATCACGACCGGGATTGGGCTCGTGACACTCCACTAATTAAAACAAAATGAAAAACTATTCCCCATGAAAAGCCTAGTAGTACAAAACATAAGCCACGGGAGGACATGGAAATGTCCATTTCAATGGCAGAGGTGATATTTCCAACTTTGTGTGTACTTAAACAGAGCTGAAGATAAAGACAACCCCTCAGTCTTCCATGTACTGCACCATTTCCTGCTAAACCCTCATCTCTATCCAAATTCCAAAGCTTCTCTCTTCTTCTTTTTCTCTCTCTTTAATATTACTATTCACTCCATTTGCTGTTATATAATGGTGTCAAAATCTTGAAACATCTCTACCATAACTGTATTCTCAAGTTTCTTATGTTGGTTAAAGGTTTACATTTTTAGCAAAATATGGCTGAAGATGGGGTATGGGGTTGGGCACCATCACCAAGTGGTTCAATGTACTTAACAAAAGATGATCATTGGACTCATTTTGACAACTCTGTTAATGCTGTTTCTTTTGGTTTTGTTGCCACTGCTATTCTCATCTCTATGTTCCTTATTATGGCTATTTTTGAAAGGTTCCTCAGACCACCCTCGCCGGATTTGACTCCCTCCGCCCACCGCCGCCACGCTGATATTGAATCACAGTTAGGTTTCAACCCAAAACTTGGCTATTCTACCCCTAAAGTAAGTGTCGTTCTTGGAATTTTAGCTCAATTTCTTGTTTCTGAACTTCCTTTTTTCATGCCTTAAGATTTCTTGTTGCATTGACCAGTTGGGGTTTTGAATTAGCTATCTTAATTTTCGTTGAAGTTTTTTCTATCCCAACTAATATTGTAATAATTGTGAATTTGGTTCTCCTTAATGTTTTTTCAATGTATTCTAATCCTTCTTTAGTCATATAGGTGTTCTTTTTCTATGTGCTTTGCAATTTGCATATATGTGTTTTTGCATTCTTGGTTACTCCAAATTTTGTTCTCTGTTTATTGAAATGAAATCTGTACCATATGGGAAAGGGTCATACATGCTGCTTTACACCAAAAAAATTCCATTAAATTGATACATCTTCGCCATTTTCAGTCACTTGGAAAACAATTCCTAAATTCTCCCATCATTTCTTCTTTTTGAAAAAATTAATTTATTTCCTTTATTCCCCTTTTTATTTATTAGTAGAATATTATTTTATCAATTTCTTTTTTCTTTTTCTGGGGGTGAGGTGTTGGGGGGTGGGATAAGGCAAAACCCCATATGCTTTTTAAAGAAACCCAAATTGTGAAGCTTATAAAACTTTTGCTAAAGAATAAAAGATAAGAAGCAAATTTTCAATAAGTGAATGAATTTAAAATAATGTATTTGCATGTGCATGTTCCTCAGATTATGATACACAAAAAAACACTCCCATTGATTTAGTGTTTGAGCAATGGCCCCTCTACTATTTAACAAGTTAGCTTTTCAGTTGGTCCCTGTTTAATTAGATCTGAGACTTTATGCCTACTTTGTTGATTTTTTGTATATTAAGGCTTTGCCCCACTCCCCTTTGTACATTAAATAGCCCATCACCACCAATGTTAATGATGTTCTCCATGTACTACTCCTTGACTGGAAACAGGCTGCCTGCCCTGAGAAAATCTTTGTTATTCTTGTTCCACTATCTCCGGTTTATATTATCTGTCTTTTGAGGTTTTCGCACTACTCCCTCCGGTTCACAATAAGATTGTGATTGTGAACCGGAGGGAGTATTTCTTAAGAAATACATTCAATAGACTTGACATAAGAATATTTGTCTGATCCTTTATGTCTCATTAAACATCTCAGTTAATTAGCACTTCAATAATTAGAATAGTAAGGGTAGAAAAGTACTGATAAATGAAATCTTGTGTTCTTGATATGTCAAGTATTTGAAATAAATTAGTTTGCCAAAAGGACTATAGTTTCCCTCCTATATTAATGTATTATAGACAAATAGGTGCCTTGTGCTTTTCATAATGAACAACAACAACAACAAGTCGTGGTATGTACGCAGACCTTACCCCTAAGCAATCATTAAACCGCAAGTTTTTACCTTTATTGGGAACTTTGTCTTCTTTCTCTTAATCCTAGTGCCTTTTTAGTGATGGAACTTTATTAAATTTTAAAATGATTAGTGTTTGTAATAGTTCTTACAGATGCACATACAGGCTTAATATGCTAAACTTGCTTCATTTATATTTAGATACTAAGTGCCCAATGCTTGACCTTTGTTGGGGTTAATTGGGGGATTTATATGTGCTGGAAAGCACTCATAGCTACCCATATTTATGCCCCATAAAATAGAAACACTTCAGCCCTAGGATTCCACCAGTTAAACACAATGTAAAATGTAGACAAATGATAGGTACTTGGACTTGCAGAAATAACATTGGAAAATGAACGTGGAAAACTAATTAAATGCAGCAAAAGGTATCATGTTGTATTATCATAGTGATGTTCAGCGCTGGGTTGGCCTACAATTATTGTGTGTTTTAGTGCCCTATAAAAGCAACAATTATTTAGCTGTTATTTGTTGTTTGATCGATATATACAGAATCCTTTGACATGACATGCATATCCATTTCTTCTCGTTCCTTGCTTCCAGCAGAAAAGACATGCCTACATATACAAGATCAAACACCTAATCCCTTGGAATAACATAACTAAGCTTGAAATAACATTAAGGATACATGAATAGGATTGTCTTCTCCATCCTGCTCAGCCTTCAAAAACCCCCCCCCCCCCCCCCAACCCAACCCAACAAAATGAGAAGACACGGAATATTGGCAAATCTTAGCTTAGCTCAGTTTTTGACCATCCAAAAGATGACTGCTTCTGTTTTACCATTACCATACATGACCGGTCAGTGGCGAAGCCAGAAATTTTCCTTAGGGTGTAAAAACTTAAAAGAAGTAAAAAAATTCCATGACAAAGGGTGTTCAATATATGTTATATACGTCTAAAACCTAATATTTTACCTATATACGCAGTGCAGTTTTCCAACGAAGGGTGGTCAATTGACCACCATTACTATAGTGTAGCTTCGCCCATGTACATGACATGCATTTGTTTAGACAAGATCAGTTAGTACATAGCTTGTGATGACTCTGAGAAAACTTGAATGATCTGATATTAGTGAGGAAGAAAAAGAACTAAGCATGTCTAATTTATCTAGCAATGATTCGAGTGCTTGAACTCAGAAGAGACATCCTATTCCTGTCAAATGTCTCGTTCTGCTTTAAGAAAAGTCTATCGCTTGCTTGGTGACTCAATGTAGTAGATTTTCCAAATAAGTTTTAATTATGTGATTATTGATTAGCTGACAAAGAGAGCTAGTTAAAATGTGATAATGTCTTTGATAAGTTGCAATTTGATCTATGCCTCTTAATCATCTAGTTTACTTTCACTTCAACGCGGTTGTTTTATATTCATGCTAGCAGGAAACTAGTTGTTTGGATTCACTCTTCTTAAGGCCAATGGTGCATGAGGTAGTACATATATAACATGTTAAAACCTTTGCTTGCTTCTGCAGGTATCTACAAATGCAAGAGAAGTTTCAGTGTTGATGCCAGGAGATGACATCCCAACTTTTATTGCTAATCCTGCTCCTGTACCTTGTCAACCGGAACGAAATCCATGGCCTCCCCATCAGCAAAGTCGTCTAACCTGTGTCACGAACTCCAACTCAAACGTGTCGTCGTAGCTCTTCTTAACCAGATGGTGCAGATATCAGAAATGCCAATTTCTATGGTATTAGGAAGGGTACCTAAGCATATATTTTGAGTTTTCCAGTTGGGTTTTTGGTTTATGTACATAGAATTTAGACATTGATTTCTCAGCTGGTTAGCTCTTCTTTGTACCCAAACCTTCAGTAAAGAAATAGCTAAAGAGGCATTAGCTTGTTTATGTTGTCCATCTGTTCCATTCTCCAGCATTGAATTGTCCAAACTCCAAAGTAGGAAGGGATATAATTGGCCTTTAAAATAGTAGTTCATGAGTTGGAAAAAGAACTTCACAAGTTATATATCATGGCTGTTCTAATTTATGAGCAAACCTAGAATCAGAGAGGAAATATTCTTGTGTGATTCAAGTTTTATATTGCCCTTAAATCCTAACAGTTTCATCATTGCATTATTTGCGCTATTTCTACCCAAGAACTCTATTGAATCCAAACATCGTTTAGCTGCAAATTTTCCACAAAATATAGTCCAAATTTTTGCTTTTTAAAAAGAGATTTTTTCCTTCCTATACCATATATGAAACTTTATTATCAAATATGTGCATAGTTTCTAATTTACCCGCTATGTTCACAGTTTTTCTACAATTATTATACCATTCATTAAATACTAATTATTAGTAGCTGAATCTTCCTAATTAGGCGCGCTACAAATCAGGAACAGAATATTCTAATTGATTTCGCGACCTTCAGATCAAATTTGAAACGCAAATCCTATATCTTCAATTTAAAATCCATTGACAGCCATTAAAAAGCTTGAAAGCTTTGAATTCAAATTTGGGTTTTCAAAAATCATTATTTGTTTGGATTGGGTGTTGTTGAAAATAATCGGGAATATGGTTTGGAGTTTATATCTCAATTTTGAGGGGTTTTGGTGAAGATTAGACTTGGTTTTGACTGAATTTCAGATTGAAACTCGAAGAAGAAGAAGAAGAAAAAGACATATTGCAGAAATTGTAGATTATTTGTATTCTGATTGTAGGTGCTTTATTTTCTGTTTTCACGAATAAAAAACGGCTAAAACTTCTACAAATCTTCTGAAAAAACGCAATTATGTCAAAAATCCCAATTATGCTACAATTGAATGGGAATTGGGATATAAAAATTCAATGTACCTAGTTTGTAGATAAATTGTAGATTATTAGTATTCTGATTGTAGATGCTTTATTTTCTGTTTTCACAAATCAAAAACGACTAAAACTTCTACAGATCTTCTGCAAAAAACGCAATTATGTCGAAAATCCCAATTAAACTACAATCGAATGGGAATTGGGATATTAAAATTCAATATACCCAGTTTGTAGATATTTTGTAGATGAATTGTAGATTATTTGTATTCTGATTGTAGATGCATTGTTTCTGTTTTCACAAATCCAAAACGACTAAAACTTCTACAAAATCTTCTGCAAAAAACGCAATTATGTCGAAAATACCAATTAAGCTACAATTGAATGTGAGTTGGGATATTAAAATTCAATGTACCCAGTTTGTAGATATTTTGTAGATAAATTGTAGATTATTTGTATTCTGATTGTAGATGCTTTATTTACTGTTTTCACAAATCAAAAACGACTAAAACTTTTACAAATCTTCTGCAAAAAATGCAATTATATCGAAAATTCCATTTATGAGATTGGACGAATCTTTATGATTTAAGAAGAATAAATATCGAAATAACACATGGAGCTAAGTTAAAGCTTGTGACAACTTGTACGTATAATGTGCAAAAATCTCCAACGCAAAAGAAGAGTGTCCAGCTAGTGGAAGCCTGGGAACAACAGATTTTGCAGATCTGAATGAATTTAACTAAAACATCCTTCAACTCCAACCCGAAAGAATTGCGTTCTGGATATTCTAGTATTAACAGACCATGTTACAACCTCATCTTTTTATGGAATTTCCTGATAAACAAATCAGCCACATTATCGATCTCGTCTTCTAGTACGAAATTCTGTCCTTCTTCCTCTTTGAAAGTCCTCACCATGTCTATAGCTGATGCATTTGGATCACCTGAATATTCATCCTCTTCATCGAACAACGAATGTGTCAAATCCGGATACTTATCATCATAATCATCATACTTTTCGCCTTTGCTCAATACTTTATGTTTAATAACAGTACATAAATGTGGGTGAGGGTGAGGGTTTGGGAGAGAGAAACGTGGGAGGGGTGGGATATACGGTACCTTG
This sequence comes from Nicotiana attenuata, assembly GCF_001879085.1. Classification (NCBI taxonomy): domain Eukaryota; kingdom Viridiplantae; phylum Streptophyta; class Magnoliopsida; order Solanales; family Solanaceae; genus Nicotiana; species Nicotiana attenuata. The sequence goes on from NW_017670522.1 coordinate 423,462, forward strand.
AATTAAGGAGGGATATACGCTGCATTAATTGTACCCTTAAAATACACTATGGTATAAAATTGGTAATTTAGTATACTAAATGTAATTATATCAAACCTTAAACATTGAAGGTAATAAGGTTTCCTATATGGTATAGGAATGTGAAAATTCCTTTTAAAAAAGGGTGCACACAGACTTGGAAAAAAATCCTCATACCAATTGGTCTAATGGGCCAGCCTTTTACAAATTGCTTCTTTGGGCTATTTGAAGAATAACTTGTAGCTCACTACCAGATGGACAAAAGCTCCGCCCACTCGGGGAGGGTGTCGACGAGACGAATTAGGAATCCATTATTTAAAAATTTTTTTACCTCCTATAGCAAAGGTAAACACCTTATTTATTTTAAATAAATATTATTTTAAAAAATTATATTCTATATCTAATTTGGTTACCTCCTACCCCTAAGCCATTAAATACGCCATTTTTTTTTTATTTTTCTCTCCTTTTTTCAGATTTTTCTCTCACATAATTACCGTATTTCACATAAACATCTCACTCCACGTTCTTTCTCTCTCTACTTTGATACATGCCATTCTCTTCCCCCATTCCCTGAAAATACGATGCTCAATCTCAAAATTCCTCTCACCCACATCACCTACCATTAGTCACAAAGGGTGCTTTTGCCTCTTTCTCTTCTCGTATTTCTCTGTGTTTTCATAGCGATAGTGAAGGGATGATAACAATTGGAGTAATATATATTTGGGAAAAATACACATCTTCCTGAATCTGCTTTGTGTTTGATCACTTCGCTTCCAACTGGATTGTGATTAAGTATGCTACTGTATCTTACTCTTATTCAGAGATTCACTTCACTTCGCTTCGCTTCCAACTGTAAACAATTTTTACTCTCGGAGTAGATCACTTTCGCAGTAGCATTCTCGAAGATTCAGGGTTTTTGCTCGACGGCGGATTCGCCGGAAATTAGGGTTTGTTCTTGAACAAAGACGACGGAATTTGGGGCTGAGCAACTTGATTTTCTGTTAATATATTTCAATGTATTTTCAACGTATCACGCTGTATTTTCATGTATTTCATTGTATTCATCGTCTTTTTTTTCATTGTTATTCAATGTATCTCGTTGTATTCCATGTATTTCATTGTATTCACTATCTTTTTTTTTAATTTATTTCAATGTGTCCCGCTGTATTCTATGTATTTCATTGTATTCACTCTCTCGCTATATGCCATGAATGTATTCATATGTTTTTCTTAATTAATATAATTTATATATTAAGATATATTATATATTTTCTCTGAAGATTGCTATATTTTGGGGTATTTTTCGGTTGAGAATCTTTTTTATAAATGGAAATACAAAATTTGTGTGTTATAATTGAGTTCGTTGAGTTATATTAGGAGTCTATTATGTTAATTGATTCACTTTCCGTTTAAAAATAGTGTAATCCCATATTTCACGTCGTGAATACAGTCGAATACAATAATCTGTCCAGCTGTAATCCCTTGTTTCACGCCATGAATACAAGCAAATACACTTGAATACAACAACTAATTAGCTGGACTTCCCTGATTCACGCCTATTTTTGCTACTGTATTCATGAATACAGCAGCTTAAATACATCTAATACATCTTATAACAATAAAAAACGTATCTACAATCCGTAATATAGCAAATGGTATCTATAGATAGCTAATTACCACTAAAAGATAGTGCTCTATGAAAAATTCTCTTATTTAAATAAGAGGAATTTTCAGAAACCACTATTCGTTAGTGGCTATTAGCTTCGTATAGCTACCATATACATAATTACTTCCTATAGCTACTATTTAGTTGTTACGGTAGTGTATTCGCTATGTTCGCGCTGTTGTATTCATGAATACAACAACAAAAAATGCCTAAAAATCAGGGTAGTCCAGCTGTACGCGCATGTATTTACATGTATTCCCACCACGTATTCATTAATACAACAGCAAAAAGTGCCTAAAATCAGGGCAGTCCAGTTATACGCGCATGTATACATGTATTCGCGCTGCTGTATTCGTGAATACAGCAGTAAAAAGCGTCTAAAGTCAGGGCAGTCCAGCTGTATGCGCATGTATTCACATGTACTCATGAATACAATAACGGCAATCAACTTAAAATAGGTATGTCCAGTTGTCTAAGAGAGAGGAAAAACATAAATAGCGTATTTCATATCTTATTTCATGCCTCAATGGTAGTTTATACCATAAATACTTATTTTGCTTTAATATTTAAAAGGTAGCTATAGAAAATAATATTTTCAAATAATTTTGATTTATAATAAATAGGGTGTATACCTTTGCTATAGGAAGTAAAATCCTTTAAATAATCACTTAACTATATGAAATTATCTAGTAAAGTTATTTTTTTGTTTATAATAGAAAATTTATTTAACTATATCTACAGCTCTCAAAAAGTCACTAGGTAGATTTCTCAAACTTTCGGTAGCTAGATAAATGTTTTACTCTCTAAATTATTAATTTTTATCTTTTTTTAGTACTTTTCTAATATTATAATTCTTTCCTCTTTTTGCTCTATACAATGGATAACAAAATAAATCTTGATTATCCAGTAAAAAGAAAAAGAAAAAGTTAATTTTCAGGCATATAGAATGTTAGAATTTTCAATTATATATAATGTATATTAAATATATACTTCCATTTTGAATAATGTTTTTTGTATTACATGCATAGAGTAATTAAATTACACTAGCAATATTATTTTACTGTGCTTAATTATTTTATTCATCAATTTCAGGTGCTTAAACTCTTATTTTATAACTCAAACATAATTTTTAATACATTATTTATGTAATTTTAAAAAGGACACACACAACACACGTACATCAAAACTAGCTAGATAATAATTTAAATAGAGGGATAAAAGGATTTTGATTAGCATTTCACAGATTGGGACAAATTCGCCATAAAAGCAGTAGCCAACTCCAATTTACCCAGTCCAAAGTTCAAATGTTGCTGCATTATTCCAAAAAAATACTTTCCTACAGTTTGCATTTTGCGACTGTTTTTTTTTTTTTTTTTTTTTTTAGTGCGATTACTTAGTGTTTTGTTCCAACATTATACATGCCTGTTAATTTTTTATTTTGTTAACTTTAGAAATAGTAAGATTTATTTATGAATTGAAAAACCGTGTCAGATTTCTTCCCCTTAGTTCTTTCTTTTGTTTTCTTTTAATTATCTCTAATTAGACCAGAGGCGGACCCAGAATTTTAATGCGGCGGGAGCACATTATTCTGCTCAACCAGTGCCTCCTAAAGACTTGTAGTGTTTAGAGCGCCAACTGCTTTAAATTAACCATTTTCAAAGTATATATGTGTAGATATACAGAATTTGAGCCGAATTTACATAATATTATCCTTCCATATTTCAATTTTGCAACAGCACTGCAGTGTGCAGCTAACTTGCACCAAAAATGTATAATTATTGGATACGAAACATTGAAAAGGTCCTTTAGGCCAAGTCAATTTCATAGCCATTTGTCTGCCAAGGGTAAAGACGAAGAAGAAATGGGTGACACTGCCTTCTGCATTGACATTGGAATCTATTTTTGTTTGTGCTGAAATTACAACAAATTGACAAATTATAGTAACGGCTGCATCTTTTTCAGGAGTAATATAATAAATAGAAAATATGGACCACTATATAGTCCAATTTGATGTGTTACTACTAGACAGTAGACACTAACGGCTATAAACGGGATTTTGCCTCCTGTTCTGAAATTCAATTGACAGCCAAAAAATTGTATTGCCGCTTTTGCCCTTTACATGAGGAAATTTACGTAGTTTTCGTTCTTTCTCTTCCTTTCCTAGTTTCCAAACATAGAGTATTCAAAAAAGACATTTTTTAAATTTCAACATTGTAAAAAGCCACGAAAGCTTATTTCCTACTTTTTTGGGATAAAACAAGGAGTTTGGCAAAAACAATGGCGGGTCTAACGATGTGTGTAAGCAAAAACAAGTATAAATATAGTTAGACATACATTTCAGAATTCACTTTTTCAATCGGAATCCATATCGTCTAGATTAATTATGAATCTGCCACTACTTGCACGGTATACGTTTGAGATTTAGCGAGTATTTTCTTATTCATTCATTTGTTTATTCTTTGACGATTGTATTCACCTACTTTTTTATTGGACAAAATATGCTTGGTCATTTTGATGGTATAGTTACTATTAGAAATGTATGCTGTCAAGTACTGAAGGTAGCTGTGATAAATATGGTACAGTTTAGTTAACCCCATTTACAGTTTAGTTGGGAGACATGGTGAGAAACCAATATATATGTACATGCATATTTGGTCAAAGTTTCCCATTGCCCTAACCAATAGTCTACAGCCATAAATACTACAATCTCATCAAAATCTCAACAACTAGCTATTTGCTCCATTCCCTTTACTTTCACATGCATCTTTCACTAGCCCTTTCCCATTTTATAAACAACTTGCCAAAAAACAATACTCACATTTGAGTCCAAAATATTTCAATACAAGGTAGATCAATTTTCATTAGGTTAGAAGGTGGAGTACTAATAATCATGCAGAGAGTTTTTTTTCAAAGAGATAAAGACAACACTCAAACCGCAGGTAGGTTCTTTGTACATCAGAATGTGTGAAGGAAATGAAGAAAGCTGACAGCGACAGCATCCAAAAACAGCCCATAAAGGCATATAATCAGTCTTCTTTGATTGAACTGTTACCAATTATTGAATTGGAATTTAATCCACAGTCATACTAACAGTTGTCAATTTAATAACACCTACCACTTTTTCACCTCCTCCCCCCCCCCCCCCCTCCCCCGTCCAATTTTCAGCATCCAACCCCACCCCCTCCCCCTCTCTTCAAAAAAGGACAAAGAAAGAAAAAGAAAAGAACTAGTACATTCCATTGCTCTAACTCAAGATGCATTACTACAAACAACAACAACCCAGTAAAATCTCACAAATGGGGTCAGGAGAGGGTAGAATATCCTTACCCCTACCCCGAAGGGCTAAAAAGATTGTTTTCGGAGACCCTCAGTTCAAGAACACAAAAATAGACAATAGAATCTGTGATAGCAACAAAAATCAGAAAGATAATATAAGCATCATAGGAAACAGAAAAATAGATGGAAAAACAATAACAACAACTAGTAATAGTGCCACAGTACTATGAAAAAAACAGAATAACTCTAACTCTAAATACACTAATTAAGTTCAATTTTGAACAAGTTAGCAGTTAGTTATATTAATCTTTACTGTTTATATCGTTCTATTGAAACTTATCTCACTATAAGAAATTACAATTTTTTGTACTAGACGTTCTTTATATTTTCTACTAGAATATAAAACTTTGACAAGACTAAAACACCGTTAATGAGCATAGAATGTAAAGTAGATATATTAACATGATTAACACATAATCTCAACTAATTGAAATTGCCTATACAATTTCTTTTTCTTTCGCAATGCTATATATATACGACAAATCTAGATGGTGGGCTCGCTCTTATAATCATAGTATGAAATAATAATGCATGTAGAGTAATAATGTGACAACCCATGACTGCTGTTGGGGAGAAAGGTGTGAGCTCAGGAATCCAATTCAAGCAACGCCAGGTTCCGGTTGGAAATTCAAACTGAGCAATGATTGACATAACTAAATTCCTTTTTTTTGTGTGTATGTATTTGGTGGCATAATTACGTGCAAAATAAAACCTAGTATATATTTTATTAGTATCATACTTTCATAGATTGGGAAGTCAATCTTATAAATACTTTAAGTTTTAAATGCTAAAGTTTCAGAAACTTATCTATCAAAGTGTTAAATGTCATGTTTAAACAGTTCAAAGTGACACTTATTGTGCCGCCAAATTAGTTAGAATCTTGATGAACTACCTTATGAATATAAACTTTTTATGTGTCACAGAGATTTAAATATATATATTGCACATCCAACATTTTGTTTGGACAAACTTTGGAAGAAACTTTTTTGAAAGTTGAAGACGTGATTTGCTAGTTGTATTCTTTTGAAGATTTGTCAGTGTTTTGTGAATGAATGTTATTTTGTGTCTCATACAATCTAATTTTTTGTCTCGTAATTTTGTGGACCCAAAAGTGTAAGAATGGGATCCACAAATTTGTGAGACAAAAAAAGACCTCATACAACTAGTGTTAGTTGTATGAGACACAAAATAAAACTTCTCGAAAAAGAGTTATAAGAACTCCCATGCACACTTTGCACATAATTAAAATATTTTCAAATTTTTGAAACTGACATTATTATTCAAAAAGTAAATATGGTTTTTGTAAGAAATTTGCACAAACACATTTCACTCAATAGCAACGACATGCATGATTTGATGCCCCAAAGTTTACTCTTATTATTGACGTATGATCTTTATAATTAATCATCTCTTTTGCATCTTTAATTGAGATTTATATTAAAACATTACGTATTTTCTATTATTTGCAAGAACTGACTTTTTAGTTAAAGAAAAAGTAGAAATTAAGATTCTTTTAACAAACCATTTTTTTTCTTTTGGCTAGATAGATTCTTTTAGCCTTCCGGAATCTCCAATTGAGCAATTAATATTAAAATTAATTTCAGAGTTTCTGTTCTGTTTTGACATATAGTAAAAGGGAGAGAGAGAGACAACATCAAGTAAATGTCAAAATCTAACATTATAGTAGCAACTTTTTACCAAAGATACATCATTAAACTACCAACACATTATTATTATTTTTACAGAAAAATAAAACATTCCAAGGACACAAGTGGATTTTCAAGTGATTCATTTTCACTTGTCGGTGGCCACTTGTTTTCTCCATTCCCATCTCTTTCCTCCATCTTCCGGATCCGATCACCCAGTTCGGATCTCACTCTTCCCGGCGACTTACCCGTTTTCCTCACCGACGGGCTCCTCCCTATACCCAACCCGAATCCTCCATTCTCCGTCCTCATCGCCGGTGACCTCGATCTCCTACCAGAACATTCCCCGTTATCCTTCCTCGGACCCCGAGAATCTCTTCCGCCTCTAACCCGACCAGGAGACGGATCGGATCTTCTCGCAGGCGAGCTCCCAACATTTCTTCTCAACTCTCCCTGAAAAGAACCATTCCGGTACTTGGCCGGCGACATCTGCCGGACTTCAGTGGCATCATCTTCAGTTGTTGTATATCGTTTATCTGTTAGTGTTGTTGTAGTTGAAATGGTGTCGCTGCAGATCTCGGATACTTCTTCCGAGAGATCATGATCATGACGAGAGTGGTGGTTGAAATTAGGAATGATAGGTTTCTTCAAAACGTGATCTTTAAGGTGTTTTTGTTCCATAGTATTGGGAAAATATGAGATGGGAGAGGATTTCTTGGGTATAGTTGGAGTTTCAGAAAGCACTTCTTTGACTGTCTCTTCTTCGCTCTGTTGTGAAGAATTGGATATAGTTGGAGGTACTTTGTTGTGGTTGTCACTACTAACACAACAACCCATTTTTGGTAGCTAAAGTAAAGCCTGTAATGAGACTTTGTTACTTCATTGTGTGACAGTTGCTATGGCGGAAACAATGGGGAAAGTTTTGGTGTGGTTGGAATCTGAAGTTAAAGACAAGGAGGGAGACGGAGAAGTAGTGAGTCAATGAAGTGAGAATTCCTCTGGAGGAAGAAATGGTTTCCTTTAATATAGCAAGAGGTAAGGGTGGCCCAAAAAGTAAATACAAGCGATTAAAATAACTTAGTTCAAAAAAAAAAAAAAAAAACTCATACCTTCATGTTCAATGATTAATAAAAAAAATTACTCCTATATGAGTAAAATTGGTAGATTTTAAAATGATGCTTTCACTATCTGATGAATAATATATAATTCTTTTCAACTTTTACTCTTATATAGTATGCAAGTTAATTTATAATACACAAGATAGATTAGAATCTTAAATTTTAAACTGATCAAATAATATCACATAAAATTAAACGAAGTATTCATTTAAAAATTTTAACAAAATTGTGACCCAATAAAATTAGTAGCATAAAAAGGTAACTACATCCACAAGTTAGTTATCAACCAGAAGTGCGGGAAATAAAATAAATGGAGTAAGTAAAAATCTTTGTTATGGAATATGGCAAATTTTTGTTCCTCCGGTGACGTCAGATGATGTGGAATGTGGCAACTTAGGGGGAAGAAATTTCTAGATATCCCCACTTTACCTCCAACAGATAAATGGAAAAAAAAAATGATAAGAGAACCCTATGAGGGCAAACAAAAAAGTAGAAAAATAGAAGGTGGAAAATAGAACAAGGAGAAGAAGACAAAGAAATGATTTAGAAGAAATTCACAACGTACATATTGAATTTGGAGGTTCTGTGTCATGTTCTGATGTTCTTTTAAACACGGGAACGATAAAGTTGTCTCTGCGTAACTTATACTTCGAGCTGTACAATCAACAACTGATGCTTGCATCAAGGTGGATTGCCTAAATCACACCCCTCCGAACCCTGCATGAATGCGAGATGATTCGTATACCAGACTGCTTTTTTGAAAGAACGATAAAAAATTCATTAATTAAATGATAAAGTACATATAATACTTACGACAGATATCATTATTCATGTAATTATCGATTTAATGCATGAAAAGTTGCACATTATTAAGTACTAATTATATTTTCCTAATTCCATTTTGAGAATAAGTGATTGTTGTTCCATAAAAGTAAAAATGCTGCAATTAGTGAAAGAGTAGGAGCATGTAGTTCTTTGGTCCATCCACGTATCACATGTATAACCAGGGAACATTTACATGTGAAATGTGAAACTAGTGTAATGTGTCGTTTCTGACATAGGCCAAAAAAAATTTATTATTTCGACAACTAATATACCTTGTATGTTATTGGATATAGCAGTTTGTTTGGAACTCAAACCAATTACATCGAATTATGTAATTTATTTTATTTTATGAGTTTCAAACAAAATTAAGAAAAGTTACTGTTCTGATTACTTTTGTATCAAAGCAGTCCCACAAATTAATTTCCTTTCCCGCGCCATTTTGCTTTCTTCTCACATTCATTAACCTGACAAGAAGAAAATTTCTTTCTCGTGATTTTCATAATCAATAGTATGACAAAGGGAACTCAAATTTTGCATACTAAGCTAGTATTTGGCTATAGATTTCTAAATTTATTTTGAAAAATCTGATAAGTAAAGTTTGGTTTGAAGATAAAAATGTGTTTGGACATAAATTTTCAAAATATATTTCACTTTTTTTTTTTGGAAAAAACATGAAACATGACTTATACCTACAAGTTCTTAAAACTATCACAAATACCAACAGTACCTTTATCAATAACATTCATTATATTATCGCAAAACCATAGTCCTGAACATAAATAAGTTTGGTACAAAATTATCATTTTTATAAGGCAAAATGGCCTAAATGGTACCTATACTTGTGCCACTTTGTCATGCCGGTCCCCAAACTTAACAATTTGCCAACCAAACTCCCCTACCCTTAAAAACTGAGCATTTTAAACCCCGCTCATCCTATGTGGCATTTTTTACTGAAGTGCGTGTGCTACACTCGTTTAAGGAGCGTGAGGCCTATTAAAAAGGCACCAAGAGCCATTTTTTGGCTGTCATCTTCTTCCCGATTGTTCATCCTCCATTGTTGAAAAAAAGTGAGCTTTTCTTCTATGCTTTTCTCTCTCTCCAACATTTTCTGTCCAATTCTTTTTTTCCTCTCTCTTCAACATTTTCTCTCCAATTCTTTCTCCCCTCCCCTGACTTTAGCATTTCATCGAACACGTGGTGTCTGCAATTCTGCAGATTTTATTCTTTGAATTGTTGTGACGATTGATTCATTGTAGTTGTTGTTCGATCGTTTGGCATCAATCACTTGCTCAGTTGGAGTCAATTGGTATTGGTCTTGTTTAACTTGGACACCTGTAGCTCCATCCTCGACCAACTGGTATTCGCCGGCCATATTCAGTTGGTTGGAGGAGATTATTCCGGCATTGAAATTGTCTGAAACTTGGTGGGTCGATGGTATTTTTAGTGGAGAACAATCTCCGCTGCTTGGAATCACTTGATCTGAACCAAAACAGATATGATAAATATCAGTTTTGCTTCGACACATGCCCATTTCTGGCAGCAGAATGAAGTGTTGCTGTGTTACTGTTCACAGCAGTCGCATCATTTGGGGAAGATGATTAGGGGATTAATTTTTGAATTTTATTTTTTGATTTTAATTATTTTTAATCTACCAAGTGACATGGCATCTACACATTGTTATTTTTGACGTGGCAGCCAACGTGGAAGAGATTGTATTACACGCACTGACAGCTTCCTGTCATAAGCGTTTATTATTCACGGTTTGAAGGAGTATAAGGGTTTGGTTGGCAAATTGTTGAGTTTGGGGACCGGCATGACAAAGTGGCACAAGTATAGGTGCCATTTAGGCCATTCTGCCTTTTTATAATGAACTACATAATACAAAATCAGATGACGAGAAGACGAAGCAGCATTGATACAATAATAAATGGTGGGCTCTTTTATAAAATACAAATTTGGGGCAATTTTTAAAAACTGTAACAGTGACAATTTGGGCCAAAACCAGCTCTTGGAAATTTGCCAAAATGTAGATAAAATCTATGTCCAAATATGTATTTGCAAAAAAAACTCTAAATATACTTTGGCAAAATCTATGGCCAAACGGATCCTTAAATTTTGGCCTGGATAGGTGGATTCACGTCTTAGATCTGATCTCATCTAATAAAAAGATACCAAATTCAATTAACTCGTACTACATTATGTTGATTCATATCATGATACACATCACGTGGGTACATATGTAAGCAGTTTTGTTTCTGTGAGAAACTACACAGTAAATAAATATAGTATAACAAATCTCATTTTCTGCATCTTTAACTCTATTCTAGATTAACAAAGTTTTCTTTTTTCGTTACAAAGTTAAAAACATTTTTTTGGAATCACTACTCTCAATATTGAGAAATTCTGTCCAGTGATATTTGAATGCAACTTAATAAGATATTCAATCAAACTCCAAAGCTTAACGTCTTCATTGATCTAAGTTAAAGTAAAAAATCAATCATTTAATATTTATTTTATTAAAATTTTTAATTTCCTGTTCGATTTTTTCAATAAATTGTTGTGAAATATATAATTTAAATGCCAACCGCCCTTTTTGATAGTCTGTTATGAGCTTCACATTTTTTTAAAAATTCCGATGCCTGTCTAGATTCTAATCAGGCTTATAGGAGCAGACTCAACCAAAGTTATATTAACACGTGTATCCCTAAGTAACATGATTACTCATCCCCAAATTAATCAAAGATTAATTTTCTTATTCTAGTCTGATAATTACAATTAATTACTATCTCATAAAATAATTATTTCATAGAAGAATCAATATAAAACAATTGTAAGAAAGTACATTTTCTGCAAATGTTGCATAAATTTATAATTGCTGGCCATTAGGGGTAGAATTGGCGGCTTACGCCCTGGATTGACAGAAGGAAACGGAACGGTGTGGAGTTCCTACTCTTTGTCAAGTCCTTTTCAAGTGAGAGCTTCTCTCTCTAAACTCCCCTACCACTTTCCGTTATACGTATTTCCTTCATCAACTAAAATCATATACAACAAATCTATCAAACAACAACCAGCAATGAATGTGATAATAGGCAAAATCTAGATGATTTACCTATTATGTATGCTTTCGCTTGATTATATTCCAAGGTCATATTATGATTAATTGATGAAATATGGGCTCTAATTGTGAATTGTATATATCTCAGGTTAAGGAGCTTATATTATGCTAGAAAATGTGATTTGGAACCATTTTGGAGCAACAAAGATCCCTCGGAGTTTTGTATGGTTGAAGACAAGGCAAAATATCAAGGCCACAGCACAACTGGGCTAGCGCGCCCAAATGCGCTGCAGCGCTAATAAATGCACGGCCAAGACAGAACCTCAGCAAACTAGCGCGGCCAGATGCGCGGTCAAATGCGCGGCAGCGCTAGTCCAAAATCCGGCGATGGTTCATTGGGGGCAAAAGTGGAAAACTGGAGAAAAATTCACTTAACCTATATAAGGTCAAGCTCGCCCAAGGGAGTTTTATCAAGGTTTTCATAGGCTAAAGCAAGACAGAGAGAGCAATTTTTGACCAAGGAAGATCACAGAGCCGCCGTGGAGGTCGGGTTTCATCTTTTCTTCCACCAACTTAGTCTTTTTATGTTTCTTTGTATGATTTGTTGTTTTGCTACCATGTCTATGTGGAGCTAAACTTCACGTTCTAGGGTTGTGGTTCTTTCATGACTATTGTTATTCGGATATTGATTTTAATTTTTTAGTTTATCATATTGGTTTATTTATTCAATCCTGCACTTAATTATTTGATTGCTTGATCACCAATTGAATACTATCTACGAATCTAGAGTTGAACTCGAAAGTGGGAATTCTAGATTGCATATAGGATTGAATAGAGCAAGTTCTTGAACCTGGGCATCGGGGAACGGATTCGCGGTTAGGATAGACATATACCTAATTGCCTTGCTTGGTTGATTTACAGGAATTATAAATGCGTTCTTGTTGATTCTAATTCCATAGACATATAGGAGTTAGGTTAGCTTGAATAGGCGAGTAAGAACTCGACAAATTCTTATGAGCAATATTAACCCTGTCAACCAATAAACTAGATAAATTGGTTAGTCAATTCAATTGAAGAATAGAATAGGAATATTAGAGCCCATAACCCTAGATCGTTTTCATTACATTGATATCATAAAAATCTGCTCTTTCTCTGTTCAAAGTTCATTATTTATATTTCTTTATTTTAATTAGTTTAGAATCAAATACTTCTAGGTTTAATTCTTGTCTAGATAATTAGGATAGTTAATAGTTAATCACAAGTCCTCGTGGGTTCGACATCCGACTTTTAGTCACTTTATTACTTGACGACCGCATATACTTGCGTGTGCGTTTGGCCGCAACGGAATGCCTCTACACAAAAATCTGCTTACCAAGAAACAATAAATGAACCACCTGATATCGGCACGATACAAATTGATGATAAAACACCAATCACGCTTTCAACATCTTTCCTTCAAACACCACTCTCTAACAAGCATCCACCAACAAATCCTCACATACAACAGAGTATCAACTATACACTTGACCTATCGGATGAAAGTCTCAACAGCAATCAAGATGAAGATATCTTTATACCAATCACTAATGAAGACAAATGCCGCTTATATACGCCATGGAAATACTCAGTAATAGTTAAGGTATTTGGTAGGAAGATAGCACATCAACTATTACAAAACAAGCTTCATGCCTTATGGAATCCAACTGAAGACTTACCTCTAATAGATCTGGGCTCTGACTTTTTCCTCATCAAATTCCAAAAAGAAGAGAACATGCTTAAGGCACTACATGGAGGTCCATGGTTTATACTAGATCATTTTCTGTCAGTTCGAAAATGGGAGCCAAAATTCATAGCGTCATCTACACAACTCACATACTCAGCCATATGGGTTCGTCTATCGGAACTTCCCACGGAATTTAATGACGAGAAAATATTACAAAAAGTGGGATCTAAGTTGGGGCAATTATTAAAGGTCGATGCCTGCACTTCCTTCACCACTAGGGGAAGGTATGCTCGTATATGTATCGAAGTACTCTTAGAAAAACCACTCAAAACACACATACTTATAGGACCTCACAAACAGATACTACTCTATGAGGGGCTTAACTTACTATGCACCAAATGTGGGTGCTTTGGCCATGCAAACATTAACTGTTACTTTATATCAAAACAGCCACCGGATCAACTTACTAGCAATTACTCTTCGATATCAACCAATAATGACACAGCACATGAAACGGAATGGAAAACAGTAAATTTTCCAAGGAAAACTATGCAACGCTACAACAAAAATCTTCACACAATCAACAATAGGGCGGCGTAGGTGGCGGCGAAGCCAGGGCAACAAACAACCACAGGTAAGTCTACTATCCTTATTGGGCCTTCTGAGGCCCATCAACCATTAAAAAATACACAATATAATAACAAGTTAAGTAACAAATTAAGTGAATTAACTGACTTGGAAAATTATGGATACGGATAAAAACAATTGCACAAGCCCAAAAAGGGACAGACCAACTACAAAGCCCACAACCAACTCAGAACAAGACAAAACAAAAAACTACTCCCAAATAGAGATGATAGGGCCACAGACCACATCCTCAATTGACAGGATTTCTACAGCTACCCATAATAATCTATCTCCTACATCTCTACTAAGCACTAAAGATCAGAGCACGCCTCCTAACTTAAACACGCCACATGAGGCACCCACTCGACATCACAACTATAGGATTAATACTGACCAATCATCAATAGCCAAAACTACTAATTCACAAGACATAAAAGGTCCTTCTAGGTTCCACGTTGATAGCAGCAATAGTAATTTGCATGCTACAGTAACCTACGTCCATCAACAACCTAGCCAACCTCATTTCCCATGCAAACCAAATCATTACCTTTCATGTGATACCCACCAGGAAAACACAAATAATACACAAAGACCACTCTTCTGATTCAACAACTCCACCCCTACATAGCACTACAAAGAGCCTGAGTTCATACAATAATACTAAACCACCTCCCTTCTGTACAACAAATCACATGCAACGACCAATATTCCCAGAAAATAACAACCAAACTTACCTAAGGAACCTAGACAACAACCACTTCTTTCATCTTCCGAGGCTAATCCTGCAAGGCCCACAACTCCCACACTTCATCACACCACTAGTCTACACATCTCAACCAAACACGATGGACCTTCCACTTCAATCGTGGTTGGAGATGGGACTACAGGGCTATGCACTAGTGTTCACCATGGAGCTCAACAATCAGGAAGTTATTCTCCACGTTCAGAATCCAACACACTTGGCAGAAATAGTCACGGAGGGGATGAGATTGGGGATGGAAGCATATGCTCAAAATCAATGGTACAACACTTCTACTAGAGCACCAAGTTCGAATCCACAACAGTGGACATACCCCATGCATCCCCCAACTCCTATTCTCAACTCAACGACCAATCTAGTGCCATTTTATCCTCCACACCACATGGGAAAGATTTATGCACCTTGGTTTCAACACCTCAACTATTTCAACCCACTATCTCCATACTCTAATCCCAGCAGCCCGTTCGAAATACTCACACCACAAGAAAGTCCACCACGGACTCCACCTCCATCTCCAAACGCACTAGACACGCAAATAAGGCAGGAAGTAGCAGTGATTTTAGCGAAATTGAGGGAGACAAGGACGGAGTTCTCATGGCTAAAAGGAACCCAGCTCTACAACCTCAAGGAACAGTACGAAAAAAAGTTCATTCTCAAGTGTCCTCCAAAAATGATCTCATGCAGCCTAAACTTTCTGAGTGACAACAAATCGTGAGGCAGGGAAATATTCAATGGCGATAATTCCGACACTTCATCAAATTCCTCCAGTCATGAATCATCGGGATCAGATGACAAATAATATTGTCAATCACCTGATTCCAACTCCACCAATCACAACAACCATCTCTAATATTATGAATCTTCTAGTATGGAACTGTAGGGGTTCTCAAAATCCGGAGTTTAGGCACCATTTCAAATCCTTGTTAGATAATCATAGGCCAGTCCTAGCAATCCTTCTAGATACACATGCAAGACCATGTAAGGCTTCGTGAGGCATTCAATTTCACTAACATGGCCCAGGTGTCCGCTAATGGACTCATAGGTGGTTTGGTTGTGCTATGGAATGAAGCTCTAATTATTGTGGAGGAACTGAGGATGTCTGAACAAGAAATTCACTGCCTTGTCCAGGTATGTCCCATTAAACCTAAATGGATACTATCTGCAATTTCTGCTAGCAATTCTTACCAATTACGTAATGTTCTGCTTAATGAATTTGCATGACACTTTTAATACTCCGTGGCTAATAGGTGGAGACTTTAATGACATATTATATTCCGAGAAAAATTTGGAGGGGTTCCTATTAGTGTTAATAGAGTAGACAGATTTGCAAGTTGCACTACTTATTACAAGTTAATTGACTTAGGCTTTAGAGGTAGTCATTTTACATGGACTAATAACATAGAAATGGTCATATAATTCTAGAAAGACTTGATGTTTTTTCGCAAACTATGACTGGATAAATATGTACCCCGAGGGTACAATGCAACACTTACCTCGAACGTCTTCCGACCATTGTCCTCTTCTAATAACTTTA
The DNA here is from genome assembly GCF_001879085.1 of Nicotiana attenuata. NCBI lineage: Eukaryota > Viridiplantae > Streptophyta > Magnoliopsida > Solanales > Solanaceae > Nicotiana > Nicotiana attenuata. Next base: position 439,770 of record NW_017670522.1, read on the forward strand.
GAGGCCAAAAGACATACTCTTAATAAAAATTTTAGATTTGAAACTATGTGGGTGTCACACCCACAATTTCATCAATTAGTATACCGAGCATGGGCTGATACCCCACCCCTCATGGAAACCACTATAAAGTTTCAGGAAGTTGTCATAACATGGAATCAAACTATCTTTGGCAACATTTTTAATCGTAAGAGGAAAATACTAGCTAGGCTAGCAGGAATACAATCTTCTATACATTATCAAATTAGTTTTTTTCTACAAAACTTGGAAGCACAACTGACTAATGAATTTAGTAGTATTCTTAGAGTAGAGGAAAATTTTTGGAAATTAAAATCACAATTAACGTGGCTAAATGAAGGGGACGCCAATACGAAATTCTTTCATATGTCTACTTTACATAGACGTAGGAAAAAAAGTATAACTTACCTAAAAGATTCAGTAGGTAATTGGAGTTATGACCAAATGAAATTCAAGAACATATCCTAACTTACTACAAGAATCTTTTAGTATAGAACAAGAAAAGTCATTAATTATTAACACTGACTCAAATTCAAGTCTACTAAATTTTAAGGATTTCCAAGCATTAGATGAACCTCTCAAAGACAATGAATCACTCAGGCTCTATACAATTTTAGTTCTTATAAAGCACCTGGTCCAGATGGACTCCATCCATTCTTTTATCAAAAGTACTGGCCTGACGTAGGTAACAAGGTAAAATAACTTTGTCACGAAATTTTTAATAGTAGGATTATTCCCCCCATACTAAATCAAACTTACATATGCCTTATACCAAAAGTGAGGCATGCCCAGACCATTCAATAATATCGACCAATAAGCCTATGTAACACCACTTACAAGCTTATAACAAAAATCATAGTCAACGGACTTAAGCCTATTATCTCGGTAATAATAGGACCAACACAAACCAACTTTCAACAGGTTAAAAGAGCTTCTGATAATGCCATAATAGTACAAAAAGCTTTAAATCACTTTGCAAAAATGGAAGGAAATACTGGTTAAATGCTTCTAAAATTAGATCTTGAAAAACCCTTTGAGCGACTGGAATGGTCGTTTATTAGGAAAACACTTATCTACTTTAATATCCCTACATCTATGATTCAGTTAATCATGTCTTGCGTTACAACTACTTCCACTTCTATTCTCATTAATGGATCACGTACTCCTTATTTCACACCTTCCAGAGGCATACGCCAAGGTGATCCTTTGTCACCATACTTATTCATAATGTGTATGGAGATATTTTCACGTTGCATTACCTTATCTGTTGAATATCTACAATGGCAACCCATCAATATTGCAAAAACGGGACCAAAACTCTCACATCTTTTCTTTGTAGATGACATCATACCTTTTTCAAAAATAACTACTAAAAGTTGCAATGCTATTATAGATGTAATAAATCATTTCAGCAAACATTCAGGACAAAGAATAAATTTTGAGAAATCAAAATTATATTTCTTAAAGAACTGTACAACAAATGATAGGAACTTTGTACTGGAATGCTTCCAAATCAAAGAAGGAAAGACTTTTGGTAAGTATTTAGGATTCCCAATTTCCCAATCACGCCAAAAAAAAGACTGACTTCCAATTTCTATTAGATAACTTTAAATCTAGACTAGCAGGATGGAAAACGAACTTCCTAACTAGGCAGGATGAGCTACTCTAATCAAATCAACTCTAAGCAACTTGCCAAATCATATCATACAATTCATTCACATTCCAACAAGCATTCTTAATAAGATGGAACAGCACCAATGCAATTTTCTATGGGGAACAACCACAACAAGAAAAAAATACTTTTAAAATGGAAAAAAATTACTACACCTCGAGAAATATGAGGCTTAGGAATTCAATGCCTTTGCCAGAAGAACAATGCATTACTTGCAAGCCTAGTATGGAGAGTTTTTCATTCACCCCAAAATTTTTGGGCTAAGATATTAATTAAAATAAATTCCTACACTTGTCATCATCTACAAATCACTCCACAACTTGGTGTAACATACTGAAAGGTTGGCAATATTGTGAACTAGGATTACAATGGTAAATAGGAACAGGTGCACACATTTTTTTTTGGGAGGACTCATGGGTAAAGGCTGGGTTTACTATTCGTTCACTAATAACCGGGCCATTACCTTTGACATATCAAAAATAAAAATTAATTCTATCTATAATTCTAATGGTTGGAATTAGGACCAACTGTCTTTTGAACTTACATATGATATAAATAAGGACTCTTTACATCTCCGCTTACAATAAAAAAACTGATAGTATTTACTGGTCTTTAACAACAAATAGAAAATTTACGGTTAAATCAATGTACAAAGCTTTGGAAAATCAATTCACTAACGGGCACAATACAATGTGTAAATTCAAATGGATATGGAATCTATCTATACATCCCAAAATTAAATATTATTTTTGGTTACTTAACCATAATAGACTACCAACATTGTAATTTCTACAAAAAAATTAACATTATAACTAACGTGAAATGTCCATACTGCCATGAAGTAGACGAATCCTTAAATTACCCGTTTCTAACTTGTGTTAATGCAAAAACTTACTGGAATGAAATGGGAATGGGAAGACATATAAATAGTTTACTTAACTTAACTACCCCACAAGAATGGCTACTCCCTTTAATTAACTATAAAGACCATAAATTACCATACAATATTAATCCACATACTTATTTGCCTTTAAGCTTGTGAAACATTTGGATCACCAGAAACAAAAATATACATGAAGGAATGCATAAACCTGTTAGCATCAAATTTACTACACAACAAGCCACTGAATTTTATTATCTAGCAGCTTCAAACCATAAAATACAACGACGTATAAAGGTTCCTCTAAAATGGATACCACCAAAACCTAACATATATAAACTAAATACGGATGGGGCGCACTCGTCAGCATCAAATACAAATGGTATCGGAGGAATAATTAGAGATCACAATGGGGAATGGATTATAGGTTTCTCAGGAAACATACCGCGTCAATCTACTATTGCGACAGAAAAGTACGCATTGTTACAGGGGCTTACATTGGCAATACTACATAACCTACTGCCAATTCACGTGGAATTTGATGCCAAGGAGGTAATCACACTGCTACATGGTGACAATTTAATTTATGCTAATCTATTGATCGATTGCAGGCAGTTGCTGTGGAAGCTCCGTAATCCAATAGTTGGCCATGCGTACAGAGAATAAAATAGATTAGCAGATCAGCTAGCAAAATCATAAAGCTTTTTGGAAGGGAACTATGCAATGCAAGTTTTTGATCAGGCACCACTTTTTGTTAGAAAAATTTGGGAATATGATAAGCAAGGTCTACCAACTACACGCTGACTACCACTGACTGCATGGGCTTTGCCAGATCAACGGCCTACAGTGCATGGAAGGAGCAACTACCACATAATCTCAAACTTCTTTTGTTGTTGTAGTGATGGATCCATTAGGGATACTACAAACAATATAACTATTACTAGTAATGACTTAGTTTGTAATATGGTGCAATCTGAGCACCAACATTTCTATACGCATATGTTTACATAATAAAATATTTATCTTTGGAAAAAAAAAAGACAGAAGGAAATGGATATTAGACCTACAGATCAATTCTTAACTACTAATCTCACGCACACTTTATTTTTAATTTTCCCCAACCCTAACTCAAAAATAATAATAATTGTAAAATAAAGTAAAAAAGCTTGCACATCATGAAGCACAATTCAACTTTTTGCTACATAATAGCTGGTATTTGCAATTTTCAAAAGTAAATGATTGAAATTGACAACGATATGTAGACATGTTTATATCAAGGGTCCCTTTTTTGTCCGGCAATAGTTGAGACTAAGGACCCGTTTGGCCATAGATTTTGCCAGAATATACTTAGATTTTTTTTTAGCAAATACAATTTTGTTCATAAATGCTATTCATATTTTGGCAAATTTCCAAAATCCAGATCCTAAAACCAGCTCTTGAGATGGTTTTGGCCCAAAATATTACTATTATATTTTTTTAAAATTTTCCTAAACTTTTGTATTTTATAAAAGAGTCCACCATTTATTATTTTGTAACAATGTTGATTCGTCTTCTCGGTCATCTGATAGTGTATTATGTAGTTCATTATAAAAATAATAATTTTGCACCAAATATATTTATGTTAAGGACTATGGTTTGCAATAATATAATAAAATGAATGTTATTGATGAAGGTATTGTTGGATATTTGTGATAGTTTTTAGAACTTGTGGGTATAAATCATGTTTCATGTTTTTTCAAAAAAAAAGTGAAATATGTTTTGAAAACTGACGTTCAACACATTTTTATCTTCAAACCAAACTTCACCAAAATCAAATTTTTCAAAACAAATTTGAAAATCTATGGCCAAACGCTAGCTAAATGCCAACAGATATGACAACAAGTTTTTGGGAGTTAAAGACTGAAATAATAATAGAATATATCTGGAATAGGGAGAAAATTTTCCTTTTTTTCTTTACTAGTCCGGCTAAGTTATATTAGGTTGAAATACATTATGACACGATTAATTATGTTGGTGAGAATGGAGTAATCTTATATCATATTTATTAATTAGGTAGAAATACATTATAATTAGTATGATCAATTATTGAGTTAATTTGAGAATAATACTAAGTTATATAATCAGCGAATATTTTCAAACATTTTACAACGTCATAAAATAGTATTATTCCTTATTCTGATATGGAAGGAATAGCATGTGAGAAATTAATGTACGATTGGATAATCCATGTTATTTTCCATGATAGAGCATGTTAAACAAAAATTGCGAGTATACAATACCAGATTTGGACATTGACACATTATTGCGAAGGAGATAGCTTACATATGCAATGTGCGTGTGCTTCCTGGAGGCAAAGCCTATCTACAAAGTCTGCAGTTTGGATAGACTTTTTTTTTGTTTTGTTATTCTGGAATTTTTTCAATAGGTAGAGTTTTGTTATTCTGGAATTAGCTAGCGTTTGGACATAGATCCCAAATTTATTTTGAAAAATCTGATTTGGGTGAAGTTTGGTTTGAAGATGAAAATGTGTTTGGACATACGTTTTTAAAATATATTTTCCAACTTTATTTTGGAAAAACATGTATACAATTCCCAAGTTTTGGGATTTTGGCCCAAAGTCAGCTCAATAGCTGATTTTGGGATTTGGCCAAAATATGAGCAAATTTTATGGCCAAACATGAGTTTTGAAAATAAATCCCAAATTTATTTTGGCAAAACTCATGGCCAAACGGGGCCTTAGATACTCGTATGCCCGAATTAGCTCGTTATTCAAGAATCAAACGACCACTTAAAGGCCCAGCCCATCAGTTTCTACTTTTCACCAGTTTGAGTAGTCCACAATTATGGGCTCAAATGAAGTGGGCGATTGGGCATATGCAAACAACGTTTATCATTGGCAGGCCGAAATCTGGTTAAGCCGTTAAAATAGCATGAGCTATCCAATTTTCGGACTGGTCATTCAAAAATAGCCAGCGTTTGTCAAGTTCTTGAAAAATAATCACTATTTTGCGTAAAAATGACGTGGGGTAGCCACTATTTATGATGGTATTTATTTTTTATCCAGCAATTCTAATGTTGAGCAAAAATAGCCACTACTCTATTAAAATTGATATGAAAAGATATTTTTACCCTTTTTTTCATTGCTTTTCTTCCCAAACCCTCGCTTCTCTCTCAAGTTCGATACCCACTCCTTTTTCGTTTTCTTTCCTGGAGATATCCTAGTTTCAATTTCAAATATTTTTCCTCTCAAATTCATTTCTCTATTCTTCCTTTCTACCTTCTTCAACCTCAGCCTCTATCTCTAATCCATTCTCTTGTTCAATTACATGTATAGTGGAACAATGGAGTTTTCTGCTCGCTCTTAGTTACCGTGTAATCATTTGAGTGACTACTACTTGTAATTTCTCATTTAGCAATAAATTCCCATTTTTTCGATTTAATTTATAATTTCAATTCTTAATACTATCACATTATAGCAGAATGGAAATAACCAGTAGCAACGGCGCCATTTCTACTAGAACTTAAGGACAATAGGTCCTGAAGTCCTGAACTTAGACTAACAAGCTCAAAAGTTAAGGACAATAGGTCATGAAGTCCTGAACTTAGACTAACAAGCTCAAAAGTTAAGGACAATAGATCCTGAACTTAGGATAAGAAGCCCAAACGTTAAGGACAATATGTCCTGAACTTAGACTAACAAGCTCAAAAGTTAAGGACAATAGGTCCTGAAGTCCTGAATTTAGAGTTACAAGTTCAAAAGATAAGGACATGTAGTCCTGAAGTTAAGTTCAAAAGCTGGACATGTAGTCCTGAAGTCCTGAACTTAGAGTTCCAAGTTCAAAAGTTAAGGACATGTAGTCCAGAAGTCCTGAACTTAGAGTTGCAAGTTCAAAAGTTAAGGTCATGTAATCTTGAAGTCCTGAAGTTAAGTTCAAAAGTTAAGGACATGAGCAGAAGGGTATTTTCGTTCGGGCAGTTAAAGTTTATTAAAGCAGTGGCTAAAGATTAAAGATATTTTAAACAGTAGCTTAAAAGTAAATACATGTGTTATTAGTGGCTAACCGTGCACTTCCCCCCTATTTTGCTGCAACAGGACCGGTCCAGCATAATATATTGGAGTACAGTGCACTTGTGTATGAACTTCCACCATATTATGCTGGACCGGTATACTTTGCTGGCTCCAATATAATATACTGGAGTTCCAGTATACTTTGCTAGAACTACAGTATAATATACTGGAGTTCCAGCAAAGTATACTAGAACTCTCTCAGTATATTATACTGGAGTCTCAGTATATTATACTGGAATTCTAGTATATTAAGCAGGAGTATTTTTCGGATTTTGAACAATGTTTTCGTTCAGATTTATCTTTACATAAAAAATGACTAAATTTCTATGACTTTTGAAACTGTGGCTATTTTTGAATAACCACTTGTAAATTTGGCTATTTTTGAATTCTCCTGGTTAAGCCTTATTAATGTTAAGCACCAGAAGTACTTTACTAAAATATGTTTGTCTATATTTCGAAAAGATTTAACAGATAATTGGTCCTTGTTTTTGGTTCTTTGGTTTGGTATTAGTTATGTCGATAATTAAGTAATAGTACTACAATTTTTTTTTGAAAGTGGTGTGACTGATTGAAATTCTGAGATTAAGACGTAATTGTTGTTATTGTTGACATCAACCGACACTCTAAGCCAAAAATAGAAAATGAAACTTTCACGGGACATCGGAACTTAACACAAAGCAACCAAAAAAAAAAGGTGAAGAGAAGGAGACTATTGTCATTAAAGTGCACATGATATATTAATATGATCTACAATAAGTAAAGATGGGACAGAGATATTTGCTCAATCTTCTAATGTAAAGAAGAACACCACTAGCTCACTCGAAGACATTAAGATTTAAGCCACTAAACGATTCTATTATTATTTAATTTTCGTTTCGTAATTCTCACTTATAGCTTGTTCACAATCAAAGAATTCCAAATACCTTATCTATTCTTGTAGGTATTGCAAACCCAAAAGTGCAACTATTCTGAATTTCTAGCCATAATTAATTAACCAACCACTCCTATATTATATATGTACCGAATACCATTTGTTATGTAACATAGAAAAATATTGTTCGCTTGTTATTTACACAAAATCAGTAACCTAAGATATATGTCTTGCACATGATAAACTTTGTTCACAAAAATTATAGGTACGTGGTATGTGTTCTTACGTTTATTGTTTAATGAATGCTAAAATGTTTGTATCTTCAAACACTATGTATGATTTTTTGTTGAGGCACTTATTTGTTGCAAAAAACCAAAAGTGCAACTATTGTGAAGTTGTTTGACATAATTAATGTACCAACCATCCCAATATATGTATACACCAAATACCATTTGTTCTAGATTATTTTCTATAATAAATAATATTTCGAGGAAAGTAGTTTTATTGTCACCTTTCCATTAAAAAGTCGAGAGAGATGGAGTGATGATTATGTCAAATTAATGAGTCGAGAGATTTGGGAAAAAACGCATGCCCGTCTTAGCAGCAACATTACTATCATTAGTCTTTCTTTACTCATCACACTCTTCCAAATTTATAAAGGGATTTTTTTTATTACTATACACTATTTGAAACTTTATTATTCTTAATGTTTATGTTTAGTTAATTACCCGGCATAAACAAGTTTTGTTTACGAAATATATACAATCCACCTTAAAAGGCTCTCGATCCATTATTTGTGCCTTCAATCAAGGGATTTAGTTACACCCTTTTTCTTTTTGAAGAATTTAACAATGTGCAGATGAAGAGAGAAATTGAGATTGAGAATTTTCGAGAGAGAATCAGTCAAGAGCTGTGCTCTGTATATCGATACAACTGACTCAACTAGAAAGAAGAAGAAGCTACAGTATATTTAACTAACTAACCACCTTAGGACAGATGTACATCACTAACACTAACTAATACAATAGTTAAGTTAAGCTAACTAAGGTTAACTACTAGGGTAAACCTATATTCTTTACACCCCCCCCCCCCTCAAGCTAGGACTGGGAAAGATGTTGAGTAGACCTAGCTTGGACAGCAAATATGAATGCTGAATGCGACCAAGTCCCTTTGTGAGTATATCAGCTTCATGCTCAACTGTAGGACAATAGAGAGTAGAAACAAGACCATGTTGAATCTTTTCACGAATGAAATGACAATCAATATCAATGTGCTTCGTACGTTCATGAAATACAGGATTGGCAGCAATAGCAAGAGCTGATTTGCTATCACTGTAGATAGGCACAGGTGAATTATGATCCACTCCTAGCTCCTTGAGTAAACCAATAATCCATGTAATCTCTGCAACTGTGGATGCTAAGCTGCGATATTCAGCTTCTGCTGAGCTTCTAGAGATAGTGGACTGCTTCTTAGATTTCCAAGAAATCAAGGAAGAGCCAAGCTTGACGAAATAGCCTGTGACTGACTTTCGTGTGTTAGGACATGCAGCCCAATCTGCATCACAAAATGTTGAAAGTGATTCAGAACACTTAGCAGCCAAGAAAACTCCCAGACCAGGACTGCTTTTGATATATCTAACCACCTTGAGTGCAGCTTCCATATAAGAGACCTTGGGACTTTGCATGAATTGGCTCAAACTTTGAACAGCAAAAGAGATATCTGGTCTCGTAACAGTCAAATAAAGAAGCTTACCCAAAAGCCTTTGATATGGCCCTGGATCAGTCAATAATGTGTCATCAGAAGTACCTGTATGAGTGTCAAATTCAGCAGTAGTGAGCTTCACATTTGGCTCCATAGGACATGAAACAGGTTTAGAGCCTGATAGCCCCAATTCAACTATGAGTTCTAAGGCATACTTGCGTTGATGCATTAATATACCATCACTACTTCGTGCAAATTCTATGCCCAGGAAGTACTTAAGCTCTCCTAGGTCTTTGATCTTAAAAGAGGTTTGTAAATCATCCTTAGTCTGTTAGATCATGATGGGATTATCTCCAGTGATAAGAACGTCATCAACATAGACCAGAACTACCACCATGTGATCTCCTGATCTTTTGATGAACAGAGAATAATCTAAATGACTCTGTTTAAATCCAGCATCCACCAACGCTAATATGAGCTTGAGATTCCACTGTCTAGATGTCTGCTTAAGTCCATAGAGGGACTTAAGTAGTTTGCAAACTCTGAATTCAGCTTTTGGTCCATTGAAACCTTGGGGTACCTCCATATATACCTCCTCAAATAGATCTCCTTGCAAGAAAGCATTGTAAACATCCATTTGATGAATAGACCACTGCCTTGAAGCTGCAATAGACAACACACTTCTGACAGTAACCATTTTCACCACAGGTGAAAAAGTTTCTTGGTAGTCTAAACCTTCTCTCTGATTATACCCTTTGGCCGCCAATCTAGCTTTGAACCTTTCAATTTCTCCTGATGCCTTATATATTTAATCTTATAAACCCACTTGCATCCTATTGCCTTTTGTCCTTGTGGCAAGGATACCAGTTCCCAAGTCTTATTGTCCTCCAATGCTTTGATTTCTGCCTGCATTGCCTCTACCCATCTCTTGTCCTTTACTGCCTATGAATATGATGTAGGTTCCTGTAACGACCCGACCGGTCGTTTTGAGCTTTTGCACTTTGATCGCCAATTCTCGGGCATGACTTGCCCCGTGTGATGTATTATGACTGATGTAGATCGTTGGTTTTTGGTTTTCAGGAAAATCGGAATGAATTTGAAAGAAGAGTCTCGGTTGAAAGCTTTGCATTTGAGAGGTTTGACCAAGAGTTGACTTGTTTGTATATGAGCTCGGATCGGAATTTTTATGATTTGGTTAGATTTTTTGGGTGATTAATGACTTAGGAGCGTGATCGGAATTGGTTTTGGAGGTCCGATGTAGAATTAGGCTTGAATTGGCGAAGTTAGTATTTTGGCGAATTCCGGTTGATAGGTCAGATTTTGATCCGAGGGTCGAAATGGAATTCTGAGAGTTGCTGTAGCTTCGTTATGTGATTTGGGATGTGTGTGTAAAATTTCAGGTCATTCGGAGGTGGTTTGGTTGGGTTTTTGATCAAAAGTGTGTTTCGGAAGTTTTTAAAAAACTTAGGCTTGAATCCGATGTGAATTGATGGTTTTGGTATTGTTTGAGGTGTTTTGATGATTGGAACAAGTTTGAATGAGGTTTTAGGATATGTTGGTACTTTTGGTTGAGGTCCCGGGGGCCTCGGGGTGATTTCGGACGGCTAACGGGAAGTTTTTGAGTCTTGGACTAATTGCAGAAATTGCAGCAGTAGTGCAGAGGATTTTTGGTCATCGCGATCGCGTAGGTGCAGTCGCGATCGCGTAGAATGATTTTGGCAGGCCAGGTTATTGTTCTTCGCATTCGTATTAGTGGGTTCGCGATCGCAGAGGGTGAGTTCTTTGTGCTTCGCGTTCGCAAGCGTTTGGACGCATTCGCGTAGGAGGCTTTGGAGTCCAGGCGAGTTTGTTCTTCGCGTTCGCATGAAGTGGGACGCGTTCGCGTAGTTGTGGATGTTGAAGCATAGCATTCGCGGTTGTTTGGTCGCGTTCGCATAGGTCATTTTCGAAGCCTGGGATTTTAATGCTTCGCGATTGCGTGACCTTGGTCGTGATCGCGATGAAGGAATTGCTGGAACTCGGCAGAAAGTTATAAACACTTCATCCGCGATTTTGGGTCATTTTTTCCTCCATGGTTGACCATTTTGAGAGCTTCTTGGTGGAGATTAAAGAGGGATTCAAGAGGAATCGACTTGAGGTAAGAATCTTGGTCTTAAAACTCATTTTTATTGTGAAATCCACCTAGAAATTCATGGAAATTAAGCCTAAAATTGAAGAACTAGGGCTTGAGAAATTGGACTTTTGAATTGGGATTTGAAGGACCATTTGAGGTCGGATTTAAGAACTTTTGATATGTATAAACTCGTGGGAAGATAAGGAATCTTTTGATGTGAAAATTTCTGAGTTTCGAGAAGTGGGCCCGGGGCTCGGGTTTTGGTAATTTCGGGATTTGTGCCCGTATTGATTGTTTTCGCTTGGGCTTTGTTCCCTTAGCATATTGTGATGTATTCGCTCTAATTGTGGTTAGATTCGACACGCGTGGAGGCCGATTTGAGGGGCAAAGGCGTCGCGAGCTAGAGATTTCGCCGGTTCGAGGTGAGTAATGATTGTAAATGATATTCTGAGGGTTTGAAACCCCGGATTGCACATCGTAGTGCTATGTTGAGGTGACTTGCACGCCGGATAGCGAGCGTGGAGTAGAGCACCGTTGAGGATTGTGACTTGGTCCGCCCCGATTGATGATTTTACCGCGTATTTGACTGAAACTTATTTGTTATCATCATGATTTGGGTTGATTGCTATATTTGGGCTTCGTGCCACTATTTGAACCCTTCGGGGATGCTTATCACTATTTCCTCACTGTTTTGAATTGTTACTTGAACTCAGTCCTGTTGATATCTATTGTTTTTACAACTCAGCCACTTTTACTCAGATTTGTAACTTAAATGATATTTCTAAATGATGTTTTGGGATGAGAACTACTGTTTTACTAATGCCCGAGGGGCTTGTGAGGATTTTCGGACTGAGTGAGGCCGAGGGCCATATGTGAGGACATGCTGAGTGATATGAGGCCGAGGGCCTGAGATATATTTATATGCCACGAGGTGGCTTGAGTGATGTGAGGCCGAGTGCCGAGTGATGTGAGGCCGAGTGCCGAGAGATGATGCCACGAGGTGGCTTGATATTGCGCTTGGGCCGTAAGGGGCCCCTCCCGGAGTCTGCACACCCCCAGTGAGCGACGTCGACGATATATGGATCGGGCTGCAAGCCGCAGCGATATGTGGATCGGGCTGCACGCCGCAGCGGTTACTATATGATACTATTCTGAGAGTGATTTGAGAGAGAGAGAGCTCGAGGGGCTGAGAGTGTTCTGAGAGTGAGCCCGAGGGGCTGGTACTGTTCTGAGATATTGCCCGAGGGGCGAACCTTTATGTGTTCATCTTTCATATTTACTTGTCATTTTACCTATTATACTGTGATAATTGTGCCCGAGGGGCGGATTTTCTGTGCTTATCGGCACTACTGTTTTGAAATCATTGCGTAACTGTTGAAAAAGTCATTTGCAAAGAGGTTATACTGAGCTTTCTAAAGATCTCACAGCTTCATTGTTTTTCTCAAAGGGTTTTACACTGCTTCTATACAACATGATGGTTTTCCGTACGTGATTTCTTACTGCTCAGTTGTTATTTACCTTTATTACTCACTGAGTTGGAGTACTCACTTTACTCCCTGCACCTTGTGTGCAGATGCAGGTATTTATACACCCGGTAGCGGGGTTTTGGCTGATTGGAGGCGGGGTTACCGGAGTTTAGCGAGGTAGCTGTCAGCGTTCGCAGCACCGCTTTTCTCCCTTTCATTTATCAGTCCTGTTTTTGTATATGTCAGACCTTGTAGTTGTATTTCTACTCTAACAGATGCTCATAACTAGTGACACCCCGATGTCGGGCTGTGTTTGGGTTGTACTTCCGCATTGTTATGATAATATCTGCTGTTTAGCATTATTAAATCATTTTTTAGCATGTCTTATTGCTGTTTAGTTGTTTGACTTCGAATGGGATATGTGTCGGCTGGCCTTGTCTTCACGAGAGGCGCCATCACGACCGAGTCTGGGTTAGGGTCGTGACAAGTTGGTATCAGAGCCTAGGTTACATAGGTCTCACGAGTCATGAGCAGGTTTAGTAGAGTCTCGCGGATCGGTACGGAGACGTCTGTATTTATCCTCGAGAGGCTACAGAACCTTTAGGAAAAACTTCATATTCCTGAATTCTTATCGTGCGTCCTTGATTGAGCTTGAAAAGTAACTCTTGAAATTCCTTCCACGCGTTCGTATGCGCACATGAGCGCTCAGTATCAGATGTGCATCGATGGCTTGTGATTCCCTGATTGAGGGGCGAGATGTGATCTCTATGTGCTGATGTTGGGCCAGTCTGGAGGACTTGAGGCTGGATTTTTGTCTATAGCTTGAGCACCGAGGTGCTGATTGTGTGAGCACGTGTTTCTGGACCTATATGCTCTGTTGTATCCCTATTAAGGGAAGTAATGACTGGATAGCTATGTGATGTGACTGCGAGATGTACTCGTATGATTTGGAAGCGACGAAAAGGGTCTGCTGGAGGATAGAAGAATTATTAGTTGCTTGATTTCCGTCTTGATTCGAGTTTTAGCCCCGAGTTATGGGCGTGGGATGAATCCTTTCATGTTTCCTAGTTGGGAGTGAAGTAAATTTCATGATAAGGTATGAGTTCAGACTCAGGAAGACTAAGTGACTGTGATATGTGTATGACGTTGGAAGGTATATAGAAATGTTATATTGAGGCGAAGCAGGTGGCTTATCTCCTGCGGAGTGTTCTGAAGTGGTATGATCCTTATGTGTATGTTAGAAGATCTCATGTGTAATTGAAAAGTACGTGTTGAAATTTGAAATTTCGGGTCGCTTAAGAGAGTGGGCTTAACTGTTGCGGGAATGAGTGCGAGATTTGCCGAAGATTTAGAGTACAAGAGGAATCGTGTCTTCACAAGCTTACAAAGGATTTGAGTCTAATCTCACTATGGTATTGTGGCATCAATGGAGTATAAGTGTTACGAGTTATTGAGTGTATTTTGATCTATGGCTCCGAGCCAAGTGGGGGAGTCTGCTGTGAGTAGTTGATTGCACGGTTAGGTGCTATGTTGGTTCTAGTTTGAGGCGTGCGGGCGAATCAGTTATGGCTCGCGGAAATAGAGACCGAGGATGGTTTGAGTAAAGGAAAAATGTTGACAAGTTTATATTATGCTTCATAGGGTAAGAGGATCACGGGATGTCTTAAGTTGTTGTTGGTAAAGAATGCTCGGTGCATAGAGCAGGAAGTTGCTTGGTTGTATTGGGGTGAGGATTTCATTCTGCGGTGTTGGAGTGCCAATGAGGCACGGGTGGTTCTGTTCGTTGGGTCAGGTAAATTGCAATTTGAATAAGAGTGAATGACTCTCTAGAATAGTTCTAATGTGTTCAAGATTCTACAAGGAACAATTGGGCATCTTAAAGTTGAGTATGTGGTCAGAAACTGTGTTTTCATTGGAAGAGGTCAAGACTTGTGGTATTTCTATGTTAATTATGGGATTCTATGTATCAGTATTAGGAAAGTAAACGTAACGGACTTAGATTCGCAGGAAGTTCTTCAGAGTAAAGCGTTCTGGAATGTGGTGTTTCTGAGAATAATTGAGAAAGTATTCAGCGGCTTATGGGTCTTAGACAATGTGGTCTTATGCTTGGGTCTCGTGTGGTAAGCCTGGGTTGAGGAATTGTGGTGCTACAGCAAGAGGGAATATCAAGTTAAAAATGAATCAGAAGGAAATTTAGATAGATGGGGTAGCTTGATAGTAGACCGGATCGGCATGGTAAGGATATGATTAGTTCTTTGTATGTGTTCGAGGTAATGAGTTCTTACAGGTATTTTGCAGCAATGCTCTTGGGTTTTGATGGTTTGCTTAGCTTGCTCTAGTTAGAAGGATTCAGTCCCGGCAGTTTAATTTGTGCAAACGAAATTGGGAGAGTTCTTGTTGATTTCTACCGTGGTTGGAGGGGTGTATTTTCTACGAATGTGAGAGGCATGGGATGTGTGATGATTTTTCTTCTAGATGGGATCAATGGAAGTTCTTGGCTAGATGAGTTACAGTTCATTTCTGAAAGGAAGTTCATAAAACTCTTAGGCAACGGGTGGCCTCAGATAATCAAGGAAATGGTACTACTAATTGGAGAGGATTTGAAGGGAGTATATGTTTCAGAAAAAGGGTAATGTGATTAAACTGATGATACTTCGGTAGTATTGCGGCACTTTCTTGTTGGATCGGCTGCTGATATTCGAGTTTGCTTGGCATCACAGAAGAATCGTAGAGTATGTCTCATGGAAAGATTGAGTCTAAAGGTGAGATGTGTATGCGAGTGGCGGAATTGGGATCAAATATGGTAATTCGTGTGCCTTATGGACTTGGAGACTGCAAGTTCTCATACACAGGTAGCTCGTCATTGTGGATGGCAAATATGGGTAAGTTAGTCAGATGTTAGTATGTGCTATGAGTCAGTCATTGTGAACCTCCGTAGGATTATTTATCTGTTGTGGGTAACTAGAGCTGATGTGTGGTCCATTGGTAGACCTATATGGGTGTGTGTCTGGCATCGAGATGGTTTTGTTGACTTCGAGTTGCTGTTGGCGAAGGATGTATTGATTCGGTTATTTTGAGCTATTAGCAGTTAGGGGGATCTATGAGTTACCTTTCAGTGTTGTGAGACGTTACAATCTGTTGGTTATAGGCACCTATGGTGCGGTTCTATCGGAATTTCATAAATGGAAGACGAGCGGGAAGAGTAATTGGGAGTTGCTCGGCGAATGGCATATCGGATATGTTCTATCGGGTTTGCGTGATGTATGTCAATTGTTTCACAATGGGCATAATGATTTGCTTTGGTTCCAGACATCATATTGTGCGTAGTTATCAATTTCGAGTATAGTGACTTGAGGTGTCCCATGTGGAGTAGTGTTTGGATAGGACCGCGTATTGCAGCGTAGCTACGTGGAGATATGATCTTGCGGGTTAGATTCGTGTGTTCTATTCTATGATGTGAAATAGGCTCTCAGCCTTGTGTTGTGGTGGTACTGGTGAGCTTGAGTTACAGCTCTTTCATTCGAGTCATTTCCATGATTTGAGCATGTTCAGATCGTTGCTTATAGGTGCGCGTATTATGCTAGTAGTGGCTTAGGCCTCTATTGATGTGTTGTGTCGCCAGATTGGTGTGTTGGGCTAGAGGAGATCGTTGGGATCATTGATGAATACGAACGGATTCGATTTCAGCTTGTTTGATGGATAAATATCGAGGTTCGGCTCAGAAATTTGCTATGGTCCTTGCCAAAGGAGAAGTAGCCTTATGGATGGTTGATATGAGAAATGGTTATGATTTATTGTGTGTTTCCTTTATCATTGGCAGTATGTGGAAGTGTTGGAAGGAGACTTTAGTTGTTAGAGGTTTTCTATCGGTATTCGGTTGTTAGGTGCAACTGCTGTGATTATAAGTTATCGCTGCGAGTGCTTGAGTTATGTGATATATCATGTGATTGTGCCTGAGACAGCGGATATGGTCTGTTACAACTTGTTTGGACTTGTTCACAGTACAAATGTGAGATTCTGATCGCATTGAGGACTTCAGAAGTAGAAATGTGATTCTATGGTTTATGGACTAGGATGGATTGTGAAACTTCAGTTATGTTGTGTTATCGAACCAATGTAAGATAGGGTGACGTGGGATCACCCCCGGGTATATGCATGGCAAAGTTATTCAGCTATTGGTTGGCTTTTAGAACAACTCTGAGTACGTTCGAGGACGAACGTGTGTTTAAGTGGGGGAGGATGTATCGACCCGACCGGTCGTTTTGAGATTTTGCACTTTGATCGCCAGTTCTCGGGCATGACTTGCCCCGTGTGATGTATTATGACTGATGTAGATCGTTTGTTTTTGGTTTTCAGGAAAATCGGAATGAATTTGAAAGAAGAGTCTCGGTTGAAAGCTTTGCATTTGAGAGGTTTGACCAAGAGTTGACTTGTTTGTATATGAGCTCGGATCGGAATTTTTATGATTTGGTTAGCTTTGTTGGGTGATTTATGACTTAGGAGCGTGATCGGAATTGGTTTTTGAGGTCCGGTGTAGAATTAGGCCTGAATTGGCGAAGTTAGTATTTTGGCGAATTCCGGTTGATAGGTGAGATTTTGATCCGAGGGTCGGAATGGAATTCCGAGAGTTGCTGTAGCTTCGTTATGTGATTTGGGATGTGTGTGTAAAATTTCAGGTCATTCGGAGGTGGTTTGGTTGGGTTTTTGATCAAAAGTGTGTTTCGGAAGTTTTTAAAAAATTTAGGCTTGAATCCGATGTGAATTGATGGTTTTGGTATTATTTGAGGTGTTTTGATGATTAGAACAAGTTTGAATGAGGTTTTAGGATGTGTTGGTACTTTTGGTTGAGGTCCCGGGGGCCTCGGGGTGATTTCGGACGGCTAACGGGAAGTTTTGAGTCTTGGAATAATTGCAGAAATTGCAGCAGCAGTGCAGAGGATTTTTGGTCATCGCGATTGCGTAGGTGAGTTCGCGATCGCGTAGAAGGATTTTGGCAGGCCAGGTTATTGTTCTTCGCGTTCGTATTAGTGGCTTCGCGATCGCAGAGGGTGAGTTCTTTGTGCTTCGCGTTCGCAGGTGTTTGGACGCGTTCGCGTAGGAGGCTTTGGAGTCCAGGCGAGTTTGTTCTTCGTGTTCGCATGGAGTGGGACGAGTTCGCGTAGTTGTGGATGTTGAAGCATCGCGTTCGCGGTTGTTTGGTCACGTTCGCATAGGTCATTTTCGAAGCCTGGGATTTTAATGCTTCGCGATTGCGTGACCTTGGTCGCGATCGCGATGAAGGAATTGCTGGAACTCGGCAGAAAGTTATAAACACTTCATCCGCGATTTTGGGTCATTTTTTCCTCCATGGTTGACCATTTTGAGAGCTTCTTGGTGGAGATTAAAGAGGGATTCAAGAGGAATCGACTTGAGGTAAGAATCTTGGTCTTAAAACTCATTTTTATTGTGAAGTCCACCTAGAAATTCATGGAAATTAAGCCTAAAATTGAAGAACTAGGGCTTGAGAAATTGGACTTTTGAATTGGGATTTGAAGGACCATTTGAGGTCGGATTTAAGAACTTTTGATATGTATAAACTCGTGGGAAGATAAGGAATCTATTGATGTGAAAATTTTTGAGTTTCGAGAAGTGGGCCCGGGGCTCGTGTTTTGGTAATTTCGGGATTTGTGCCCGTTATTGATTGTTTTCGCTTGGGCTTTGTTCCCTCAGCATATTGTGATGTATTCACTCTGATTGTGGTTAGATTCGACGCGCGTGGAGGCCGATTTGAGGGGCAAAGGCGTTCCGAGCTAGAGATTTTGCCGGTTCGAGGTGAGTAATGATTGTAAATGATATTCTGAGGGTTTGAAACCCCGGATTGCACATCGTAGTGCTATGTTGAGGTGACTTGCATGCCTTAGCGAGCATGGGGTAGAGCACCGTTGGCAATTGTGACTTCGTCCGCCCCGATTGATGATTTTACCGCGTATTTGACTGAAACTTATTTGTTGTCATCATTGATTTGGGCTGATTGCCATATTTGGGCTTCGTGCCAACTATTTGAACCCTTCGGGGATGTTTACCACTATTTCCTCACTGTTTTGAATTATTAGTTGAACTCAGTCCTGTTGATATCTACTGTTTTTACAACTCGGCCACTTTTACTCAGATTTGTAACTTAAATGATATTTCTAAATGATGTTTTGGGCTGAGAACTACTGTTTTACTAATGCTCGAGGGGCTTGTGAGGATTTTCGGACTGAGTGAGGCCGAGGGCCATATGTGAGGACATGCTGAGTGATATGAGACCGAGGGCCTGAGATATATTTATATGCCACGAGGTGGCTTGAGTGATGTGAGGCCAAGTGCCGAGTGATGTGAGGCCGAGTGCGGGGAGATGATGCCACGAGGTGGCTTGATATTGCGGTTGGGCCGTAAGGGGCCCCTGCCGGAGTCTGCACACCCCTAGTGAGCGTCGTCGACGATATATGGATCGGGCTGCACGCCGCAGCGATATGTGGATCGGGGTGCACGCCGCAGCAGTTACTATATGATACTATTCTGAGAGTGATCTGAGAGAGAGAGAACCCGAGGGGCTGAGAGTGTTCTGAGAGTGAGCCCGAGGGGCTGGTACTGTTCTGAGATATTGCCCGAGGGGCGAACCTTTATGTGTTCATCTTTCATATTTACTTGTCATTTTACCTATTATACTGTGATAATTGTGCCCGAGGGGAGGATTTTCTGTGCTCATCGGCACTACTGTTTTGAAATCATTGCGTAACTGTTGAAAAAGTCATTTGCAAAGAGGTTAAACTGAGCTAAGGTATTTTCTAAAGATCTCACAGTTTCATTGTTTTTCTCAAAGGGTTTTACACTGCTTCTATACAGCATGATGGTTTGCCTTACGTGATTTCTTACTGCTCAGTTGTTATTTACCTTTATTACTCACTGAGTTGGAGTACTCACTTTACTCCCTGCACCTTGTGTGCAGATGCAGGTATTTATACACCCGGTAGCAGGTTTTCGGCTGATTGGAGGCAGGGTTATCGGAGTTTAGCGAGGTAGCTGTCAGCATTCGCAGCATCGCTTTTCTCCCTTTTCGTTTATCAGTCCTGTTTTTGTATATGTCAGACCTTGTAGTTGTATTTCTACTCTAATAGATGCTCCTGACTAGTGACACCCCGATGTCGGGCTGTGTTTGGGTTGTACTTCCGCATTGTTATGATAATATCTGCTGTTTAGCATTATTAAATCATGTTTTAGCATGTCTTATTGTTGTGTAGTTGTTTGACGTCGAATAGGATATGTGTCGGCTGGCCTTGTCTTCACGAGAGGCGCCATCACGACCGGGTCTGGGTAAGGGTCGTGACAGTTCCATTTCCACTGAAAAATTTGCCAAGTAGCTTTGATATTTTGAAGAGATACCTTCATATCCAATCACCTCTGAAATAGGGTACTTGCAGCAGCCTGTAGAACATCTCTTGTCATCTCTAACATAATCCTTAAACCATATGGGAGGCTTAGATACTCTTGTGGATTTTCTAGGTTCCCCATCATCAGGCAAAATAAGAGAATCACCAGGACTATCCATACTGTTATATTCAACAGGGTGTGAAATGTCCTGCTCATCTGAGATAACTGGAGTTAGAGTAGGAGAGCATGGCATATTGGTTCCTTCAATATGTGTATCAGTAGCAGCACTGACTGCTTTCAGTTCTTCATCAAAATCTTGTCTTGGCACTGGAATTTTATCCAGGAATAATGATTCTGATGATCCTTCTGCTGCGTGGAAGGGAAATATATCCTCATAGAACACTACATCTCTGCTTATAAAGAATACTCTATTCTCCAAATCCAAAAGTCTGTAACCTTTCTGATGTGCAGCATATCCTAGGAAGACTGACCTCACAGCTCGAGGAGCAAATTTATCATGACCTGTCAGATTAGTAGCAAAACATAAACATCCAACTACCTTTAAATGTGTCAATGAAGGTGGCTTATTCAGAAGTAATTCATATGGTGACTTATGTCCCAAGACAGAAGAGGGAATTCTGTTGATTATATATACAACAACATCAATACAATGTCCCCAATATCTAACAGGTAAGTGGCCTTGAAATCTGATTGCTCGAGCAGTCTCCAGTATATGTCTATGTCTCCTTTCCACAACTCCATTTTGTTGGGGAGTATATGGACAGGAGCTTTGATGAACAATCCCATGCATTTGAAACAAGTCATTACATGCACTGTTAAAAAACTCACTCCCATTATCTGATCTAAACATCTTAATTTGCTTCCCAAACTGTGTTTTGATCATACTAATAAAGTTCTTGAGTAAGAAAATAATATCAGATTTGAGTCTCATAAGAAATACCCAAGTCCATCTGGTAAAATCATCAACCAATGTAAGAAAGTATTTCATTCCATTATGAGTAGCAATCTTATAGGGTCCCCACACATCCATATGGATCAAATCAAAAGCATATAAACTTCTACTAGTACTAGTTGGAAAAGGTGCTCTAGTTTGTCTAGCTAGAGGGCAAATTTCACACTTAGACAGTGAGCCATTATTTATTCTACTACCACAGTGTTGTATACTAGGACTCCTTCTGAGAACTTGAATTGGAACATGTCTTGTTCTTCTGTGCCATATTTCCAAGCCTCCTTCTTTACTAGTAGCTGCAAAAGCTCTATTCACAGTCTTCCCTAAAGTTGTTGACAGTATGTACAGATCTTCTTCTCTTCTACCAATCTCCTTCACCCTCCCAGATAAGAGGTCCTGGAGCACACAACATTTGGGAAAAAGGTAACACTGCATTTAAGGTCTTCTATCACTTTAGAGACTGACATGAGGTTAAACTTAAAAGCAGGTACACATAACACATCTTTCAGTACATCACCTCCTGTGAGTTGACACTCCCCCATATGTGAGATTGATGTTGAATCTCCAGGCTGAATCTCCAGTAGGTAATTGCACTTGTCCTGAATTTCCTGCTGAAGTTTCATTTTTCAGTAAACTCTTATCACCAGTTATGTGGTTAGTAGCACCAGTATCTGCTATCCATTTGCAAAGTTCTAAGTTCTCACATAAGGCTACATTACCACAAAAGCACTTACCTGCCATGTTTGCACTAGTCCCTGCAGTAGAGCCTTTGTTCAGCAATTGCAACAACTGGTTATATTGTTCTTTAGTAAAGAACTGAGCTGGTTCAACATTACTGCTTGGCTGATATATGCTTGTGGTTGGTGAAGCTATCACTCCTTGCTGTCCAGATCCATCTATCATGACTGCATTTATTATTTTCTTCTTCTGCTTGAAATCAGATGGATAACCAATAATCTTGTAACAGTTCTCCTTCAAGTGCCCCATCTTATTACAAAATTCACACCTCATCAATTTATAACATTCATTTCTAGTATGGCTTTTCATATGACAAAATTCACATTCTAAATTATAGTTTCTCTTTGGCTTAGATGTAGTTGAGTAGTAAACAACGCAGTAGGATAATTATGCCCAGTTTTCCCATAGGTACCACCAGTAAATGATTTCCTGCTTTC
Organism: Nicotiana attenuata; assembly: GCF_001879085.1. Classification (NCBI taxonomy): domain Eukaryota; kingdom Viridiplantae; phylum Streptophyta; class Magnoliopsida; order Solanales; family Solanaceae; genus Nicotiana; species Nicotiana attenuata. Next base: position 462,094 of record NW_017670522.1, read on the forward strand.
TTCCTGAACTACCATAGCATAAGCCTTATCTATAGATGGCAAGCTTGGCATTAATAGAATCTGACTCCTTGCTTGCTCAAAATTGTCATTCAATCCCATCAAAAATTGTAGCAGTCGTTGATACTCCAATTGTTCGATATACTCAGTGGCTGATGTAGGAGGTGGCAGTATGGAATCATATTCTGCCCAAAGGTCTTTTAGCTTGGTGAAATAAATTGATACTGACGAAATCCCCTATGTTAGGGTGAATATTTCCTTGTGCAAGTAATACAATCTCGATGCATTCATTTTGTCAAAGCGTTCCTTGAAAGCAACCCATACTTTCTGTGCATTCGAAGAAAATAGCATTCCAATTACCAAATCTCTGCTCACATTGCTCATGAGCCATGAAGTCACAATCGCATTGCACCTAACCCACTGACTTCCTAGATTTGGACCAAAATCCTCCTTCGATGTTGATCCATCAACTAAACACAGTCTGTTCTTTCCTAACAATGCTACTTTCATTGCATGACTCCAAAGAGAGTAATTTTCCATACCTGTCAAAATGAGTCCCACAGACATCGATCCCGGACCATCAGATGCATGCAAGTAGAGAGGATGGTTATGATCTAACACAATCGAGCTAGGTATCGTTCCGATGCTCGTATTGTCTCCATTGTTCGCATTATCAGTCGAGTTCTCAGGAGGGCGCCATTGATAGACCACAAAATTAGGGTTCAAAGCTTCTGAATTTGAGCAGATTCTCTCGAATTATCTTCAATTCTGCGAAGAAATTCCCTAGAATCACTCGATCAATGCTCTGATACCATGAAGAATTTAACAATGTGCAGATGAAGAGAGAAATTGAGATTGAGAATTTTCGAGAGAGAATCAGTCAAGAGTTGTGCTCTGTATATCGATACAACTGACTCAACTAGAAAGAAAAAGAAGCTACAATATATTTAACTAACTAACCACCTTAGGACAGTTGTACATCACTAACACTAACTAATACTATAGTTAAGTTAAGCTAACTAAGGTTAACTACTAGGGTTAACCTATGTTCTTTACACTTTTTTCCTCTCCTCTCTCCCCCCTTCTCTCCAGATTCTCTCTTTCTCCCTGTATCTTCAGCAAAAGCTATAGATCTTGCATTGAAGTGAATTTAATTATATCATTACTTCCAATTACAATACCAAAAACAGATTTTGATAGTTGCATTTTCAACCCTTATTGAAATTGATCTGAGCGGAAAAAGTTCTAAAGTTTACCGTCTTTTCGACTTTACAAAATAAATAGATGAGTTCTTCTGGTAATTAAATGGATATTTTCAATTAATATATTTTGGCCTTGGTCATGTTCTCTCTCTTTCCCCTGCCTCATGGGAACTGTACACCTTGTGTTGATAAATAATATACCGTTTTGGGTCATTGGATTATGAACAGTTCTTTAGGTGTTCACTGACTAAACTTTGTCAAGTGTATTAGCATTGCTTTGTTGGAATATCTTGGGTGTACTTCAAAGTACCCAAAGATACATGCCGATATAGTATCACATTTTTTTTTCTTTTTCTTTATTCATAGCCTGTTAGGAAAATATTTTTTCATGTTTCCTTGCATAGAAGTGAATTTAATTATATCATTACTTCCAATTACAATACCAAAAACAGACTTTAATAGTTGCATTTTTAACCCTTATCTACAACTCATCTACAATTTATCTACAACTTTCACACATTATTTCTACCCAGTTAAATACAACTACAATAACATACAACTTAAATACAAATTTTATATAAAATTTATACAATATGTCTTTTGTATATTTTGTATCTGATTTATACATAGTAAAAATAAATTTCATACAACTAATTATATATTACAACTTATCTACAATTTTCATACATTATTTCTACTCAGTTATATACAACTACAATATCATACAGCTTAAATATAATTTTAATACAATGTTGTTCAACTTTCATACAATAGTTAAATAAATAAAAGAAAAATATATAAACAACAGAATACAATTTTTCTATAATTTTTCTACAATTTTACTACAATTTCTACAGTATAATGTATATCATGTCTTCTTCTTCTTCTTCTTCTTCTTCTTCTTCGAGTTTCAATCTGAAATTCAGTCAAAACCAAGTCTAATCTTCACCAAAACCCCTCAAAATTGAGATATAAACTCCAAACCATATTCTCAATTGTTTGCAACAACACCCAATCCAAACAAATAATGATTTTTGAAAACCCAAATTCGAATTCAAAGCTTCAAAGCTTTTTAATGGCTGTCAATGGTGGAATTGCTGCTCTTTTTTCCTTTGCTTTACATTACTGAAATTAGGGATTGAGAGATAGAGAGAGACGTAGAGAGAATTCTCAATTCTTTGCAACAACATCCAATTCAAACAAATAATGTTTTTTGAAAACCCAAATTCGAATTCAAAGCTTCAAAGCTTTTCAATGGTTGTCAATGGTGGAATTGCTGCTCTCTGTGCAAGATACGTGGGAGAGGGGGTGGGATGTGGAGAGAGAAACGTGGGGGAGTAAAANGCGCGTACGAACACGTGGAAGGAATTTCAAGAGTTTCTTTTCAAGCTGAATCAAGGACGCACGATAAGAATTCAAGAATGTGAAGTTTTCCTAAAGGTTCTGCAGCCTCTCGAGGATAAGTACAGACGTCTCCGTACCGATCCACGAGACTTACTAAACCGGCTCATGACTCACGAGACCAAGTAACCTAGGCTCTGATACCAACTTGTCACGACCCCAACCCCGGTCGTGATGGCGCCCAACACACTGCTAGGCAAACCCGACCAATTCAACAACCTTAACCCTTTTTATACAGTTCATGATTCAATTAACACAAATAATTACTAAGTCATAATACTGAAACTCTGAAATATAATTAAAACATGCGGAAAACCCAAGTAGAAATACTACTACACAGCCCGAAGAATCCGGTGTCACAAGTCTGAGCCTCTAATACACGAGTGTCAACCTACTACATATTGCTCTAAAGAAATGCGAAAATAAAGTAAATAGGTTAGATGGGAAGATCGGGACTGCGGATGTCATGTAGCTACCTTGATGCTCCCAGATATGATGCTCGGCAAAGAAATCCTCACTCAGCCTCAGTGGGTGCACATAGATCTGCACACAAGGCGCAGGGAGTAATGTGAGTACTTCCAACCCAGAGAGTAGTAAACATAAATAAGGGTTGAGAGTAAGAAATCCTGGATAGGCACAATGTAAGCTATAATTACAGCAGTTTAATCCAGATAATGTCAACTCAATAAACCAATGAAAAACAATGATGCTGCAACAGATAAGTAAATGAATGACAATCAATTAAAACATGCAACAAATAGTACGGTACTCTCTAGTACCCGCTGCGGCGTGCAGCCCGCTCCATTTATTTATCGTCGACGGCGCTCACTGGGGGTGTGCAACTCCGGGAGGGGCCCCTTACGGCCCAAGCGCAATATCAAGCCATCTCGTGGCATCCATTAGGCCCTAAGCCTCATATCAATATCAATATAATACTGCTGCGGCGCGCAGCCCGATCCCATACTCAGTCCAGAATCATATAAGCCCCCGGGCACAATAATATAAAATATTCAGCCCAAACTTCATTAGAAATATTATTTAAGTTCCAAGTTTTGAGAAAAAAGGCTGAGTTTGCAAAATAGTATTAAATACTTGGACTGAGTTCAATTGTCTGTAAATATGGTAAGAAACCGGTAAAAACAATCCCTGAAGGATTCAATCAGTTGGCACGAGGCCAAATTATGACAATTAATCCATTTTTATAAGGATATCAACTAAGCTTCAATCAATTAGGTAGTAATTTTATTAAGCGGGACGGACCAAGTCACGATCCCCGACGGTGCTCTACCCCACGCCCGTTATCCGGCGTGCAAGTCACCTCAACATAGCACTACAATGTGCAAATTCGGGGTTTCAAACCCTCAACACATCATTTACATCTATTACTAACCTCAAGCCGGCCAAAATCCTAGCTCGCTATGCCCTTGCCTCTCAAATCGACCTCCTCGCGCGTCGAATCTGACCAAAACCACAACGAATACGTCACATTATGCTATAGGATCAATACCCAATCGAAAATAATCGAAAAACATCAATAATCCCGAAATTGACAAAACCCGAGCTCCGGGCCCACTTCTCGAAACTCAGAAATTTTTACAAAAAAGTGTTCTTCATCTTCTCCCGATTCCGTACATATAAAGAACACCAAAATCGGAGTCCGTTTGACCCCTCAAATCGACCCCTAAAGGTCTCATAATCTCAGGCCCCAAAATCCTATTTTTCTACTGTTTTTCATGAATTAAAGGCTGGGATTATGGTCTATAATCACCCATAAACGAGTTTTAATAATTAAATCACTACCTCTGTGATACCCACTGATTTTGTCTCTTAAAAATCGCCTCAAAAGCTTCTTCCCGTTCAAAAATTGGAAGAAGACTCGACTTGCTCATTATAGGTATACTGTTCACGCGTTTTACTGCTCCCAATGATTCCTTGTGAAATTCTAATGAATTTAGGCTTTTGAATCACTCAATTTGACCTTATAATGAAGGAGATATGTAGGTTTTAAGATTTGCAAATAGTGCAGGTTTTTAATACGCCGTCAGGGCAATTTCGTCATTAATCTGAAAATCTAGGCAACCTTGGTAAAATGGCCATAAAATCCTCATACGATGTCCAAATTCGACGATTCTTTTTGCTACGGGTCCGTAATTACGATACGGATCTAATGCTTTATTCAAAACAGTAATCGGAGCTTATTCGTTCAATATGATATCATTTATGCTTGAAGAAACGACGTCGAAGCATAAAAAAAACGAGCACAACGCAGCCCAAACCTATCCGAAACTCACCCGTGCTCCTCGGGACCGCATACGAACATACTAACACGTCACATATGATCATTCAAACTTAGTTGCACTCTCAAAACACCAAAACTAACATCAAAACACCAAATTTACATCGGATTCAAGCCTAAGTTCTTCTAAAACTTCCGAAACACGCATTTGATCAAAAACCCAACCAAATCACCTCCGAATAACCTGAAATTTTGCACACACATCCCAAATCACCTAACAAAGCTACAGCAACTCTCGGAATTCTATTCCGATCCTCGGATCAAAATCTCACCTATCAACCGGAATTCGCCAAAATACTAACTTCGCCAATTCAAGCCTAATTCTACACCGGACCTCCAAAATCACTTCCGATCACACTCCTAAGTCACAAATCATCCCCCGAAGCTAACCGAATCGTCGGAATCCACATCCGATCCCTCTAACTCATAGGTCAACATCCGGTTGACTTTTCCAAAACAAGCCTTCCTTAAAGAGACTAAGTGTCTCATTTCCTTCCAAAAATCAACCCAATTCAACTCGTTCACACAAGACACTGATAATGAAGCATAACGAAGCAGGAAATGGGGGAAACAGAGCGGTTCTCATGAGACGATGGGTCGGGTCGTCACAGTATTTGGTATAGCATTTTAAGAAATCGAATACCGAACACACCGAACCGAAATGTCTAAATACCGTACCGTACTGTACTGTACCGACCGACGAACAGCCCTATTCAAACCTTTCAAGATCGGGGGTGCCCCCGGTATTTGATCAACACGGGAGTTATAAGTCTCCACTTTTTTGTCATTATCCTGAATCTTTTTCTCCCCAGACTCGATTCTCTTGGTGAGTTCCTCGGACATCCTCATAATCGTGGGATCATCCCCCGAGCCATTACCGTTTGATCTTTCGGGCACCGGCTCGGTACGGCGAGTGATTTCTGGTTCGACCATACTTGAGTTTTGTGCTGACTTTGAAGCTGAGTGATGGCAACCTGTTGAGCTTGTAGCATCTCGAATATTACTTGGAGGCTAACTCCCCCATCTCCTATAGCCTGTGTTCCTTGGCCACCAGATCGGGCTTCCATGCGCACACTTCCTCTAGGATCGCGCCTAAATCCGCATTCAAAGCAATGTGTGAACTAACATCGACTGACTCCACGTTTGGCACTTCCCTAGGGTTAATTGGTGGTGCACCGACTCCTACATTGTTGTTTTCCCCATGAAATCCAAGACCGTCATCATCGTGTATGGGTGCGTTTTGTGAGTTTTACATGTTTTAACCTGAGAACAAAAAATTCTTGAGAAGAACAAGTGTGAAAATAACGTGTGTTATCAGAATGAATACTGAAATAACCACTATTATCTTTAGCCCCACGATGGGCGTCAAACTGTTTACCTCGAAAATACGAGTAAAAATTAAACTTGTTTGTGGTTTTAAAGATATGTGATTTAGTTCAATACTAATTAATAACCAAGAATCTAACGTATAAATGAAAGAAGTAAGTTGAATCAAACCAGTATTTTAGAAAGTCTCGACCTCGAGCTGTGATAGCCTCGAGGTTGGTCAACAAGAACAGTAAAATAAAGACAATAAAATTAAGAGACAATTCTTATGAAATGCGAGCAAGAAAGTAAGAGAGTATATTCTTTTGCCAATGATTGGGGTCCCCTTTATATAATAGGAACCCTATATAAGGTACATTTCTATTTACAGCAAGGAATCTTATTGGGACAGTTGTCTAACCGCCTAGTACGCATTCGTACTAACTCGTACAAATCTATTCCGGAATTTACGGCATGATCTTGGGGACGTGGCAGGAATCTTGCTCTTTCTGTTACAAACCCATAACGACATCATCTTGGGATTGGCCATAATCCGCTCCGATGTTCCTCGAGCACTTAGATCGTCGAGCCTCGTATTCTGCCTTTGAGCTCGAGCTCGATCTATATTGAACTAATTCTCGATGCGACCTCTCGAGCCTACAAAATCGGGGGCATATAATTTTGACCGTATACAAATAATAATAATAATAATGATAATAATAATAATAATAATAATAAAACTAATAATAATAATAATAATAATAATAATAATAATAATAATAATAATAATAATAATAATAATAATAATAATAAGTTATATGGGAATTTATGTGTTTGCTTATATGGGAATTTATGTGATAGGATATGGACAAAGAATGTGATTATTATTATTAATCTTATATATGAATTAAAACAGTGGGTTGACAAGAATACCCTTCTACAATTTATATTATCTTTCTCCTCTAAATTTAAATTCTAATTTATTATAAATACATTAATTTATACATGATAATTTTTAACAAATCAGACATCTAATAAGAAATAATTTACATTACAATATGTACATCAATAATCATTGCATTGTAAATAATTGCATTAATAATACATATTTTATAATTCCTACATTAAAAACATTGCATACAATTCATCCATTATTAATGATTGCATAACTTTTTCGTTTGGCTAGGGGTATTAGCAAAAATAGTCTCAATGTAAAATCACCATAAAACAATACATTGTTTGATTGGGCGGATTATAATTTTTTTTACCATCTTTGATGTAATATCTGGTTGATTGTATAAGAAAAAATAATACATGCGCAACTTAATACAATATTTGACTAGTAGTATTAAATAATACTCATATCAAAATAATGCGAGAAATAATATATTTTTTTATGCATAAAGATATGAAATAACGATGCATGTAATTTACCGTATTTAAAAATGAGTATGTCCTTAAAGTATAAGCAAGAAATTGCTATATAATAATTGTTTTTATTATTAATTATGCATAATTATTTACATATTTTAATGACCATATAACAATTATTTCGTTATATTGTACCACATAAATAATTTTTATATTTATAGTCCTTGGATAAATAACATGACAACCAAACAACTCCTAAGCCCATTCAATTCCAAACCAGATGAAGTAGAAGTGACTGTTTATTTGGCCTTTTTGTTTGTATTTAAAAAAATGTGCTACCTTTTTTATTTAAATGTACTACCTTTCTCCAAGAAAAAAAATTAAATAATATATTAAAGCAAGAAAGTTACCATATATAATTGACATTATGGTTAAGTCAAGTGGCAAGCTAATAAATATCAATAGTATATGGTAATTTTATTCTATATTTAACTATTTTAGTTAAATACAAATATAATATAATATAACACAATATATATATATATATTATATATATTATATATATATATATATATATATAATATATATATATATATATATATATATATATATATTACATATATATTATACATATATATATAAGCTATATTGATATAATATTACCTAATACGCTTATACTTAGTGCATAGTACAGCGTAACTATATATATTACATATATATAAGCCATATTCGATATAATATTACCTAATACGCTTATACTTAGTACATAGTACAGCGTAACTATATATATTAGATATATATAAGCCATATTTGATATAATATTACCTAATACGCTTATACTTAGTGCATAGTACAGCGTAACTATATATATTACATATATATAAGCCATATTCGATATAATATTACCTAATACGCTTATACTTAGTACATAGTACAGCGTAACTATATATATTAGATATATATAAGCCATATTTGATATAATAT